>NW_027412741.1:0-12500 GCF_025532065.1 Leptinotarsa decemlineata
TTGCAAGCTAATATCTAAACAAAAATCGCGGGGGTACGGTGAGACACCACGTTGGCCGCTAGGACCGGTCTCAGAGTTTCCCTAACGATCCCTGTCCTATACGACACACAAAACCCGAAGTGACCTACCAGTATTCCTATCACCGAAGATGTGAACAGTCCCCCGGGACTCAAGGGCTTTTAAGCCGCCGAGCGTCAATGCAATGAGAGCTCCCTCGTGGAAACTCTCGTAGACGGCTCGGGTAGGCGTACCTCCGGCTGTATTCACTGTTGGTGCAGTCAATACTAGGGCGGCGACGGAGGCCTTTTCCTTGGGAAGTCCCACGTTGAATCCCGGTGTCCAGGCAGGTAACCACTACAGTTTCACTAAGGAGAAGTCAATTATAGTTCAGCACTCACCAGGTCTAGAAGATGGCACTCGAATTCACTTGTTTCGAACTAATAAGTTCGGATTCAGTTTAGTTTGTCTTGACAAAGACAGGTTTGTGTGTTTCACTGTGTGTGATGCTTTACGAATTTCATTTGGGAAGTAATTTTTGTTTAATTACTTCCACACACTTGGCTCGGTATAGCCTCTGCAACTACCGTTTTTTGTACAGTTCTACTTGCAACCAATACCCAAGAAGGTGTATATGAACGCAGATTCTCACTGGCGAAGACTTCTCTCAAGATTCAATACTCCCTGAGTAAAGGACGCTGACTATTTAATTTCCGACACTTCGGAATATCAGGATCAGGTTAAGAACTCTTTCTTAACGGAGAAACTCTAAATTCGCAACCGCTTATAATACACTATAACACCGTATGGCTTTCTAAGTCTGAAGGTAAAAACTCAACTAATAAAATACTGAACAGTAGGTTTAAACTGAACAGCGAAGCGTTCTGAACTGAAGACAGAACAGAAGTGTTTAAATCGCGATTCTGCGATTTCTTAATACAAAATTGCATAAGCAATTCTCGCGCGTGGTTGGCTGGCGTCAGCTCCGCCTACTTCTCCGCGAGAGCACAACGCTGGAATGAAATTTTCTCGTTTCCTGAACGTCGAGTATATCGCGTTCAGGCTACCGTCCGCCGTTTGGACTTAGAAATATTTCGAACGAATTTTTATTTGCATGTTTAATGCATTGAAATATTATCAAATCTCATCGGATTTCGATGAGATTTCAGGTAATAAATAGGTTTTTATTAAAAACGAATTTTTAAATTTTTTGCGGTTCTTGGGTATTGGTGACACCCCCCTGCCCTAAGAAGTTGCATAGCTATCCAGAACAAGTGCATGAGAAGCAATTGCTTTTTCTTTATTTTTTCAAAAAACACATACAATATATATAATGGTTTACAATTGGTCCTTTAAAACTATATTTACAATATTTGTATCCCCATTAAAACTAATTTACACACCGAGGCATCTCAGCCGCTCCCAGCTCCGCACTCGGCCTGGATTTTTACAATTTGTGGAGACTTTCTTACAGTAAGCTCCGGAGAACGCGATTGATCGAATAAGTTTAAAATATCCGGCCCCGACTTCGGAGGCAGTTCCAGTCCCGGTTTTCTTTTCCGAAGAACTGGACGTATCTCGTTATTATCGAAACGAAATTCAACCTTTGAGCGACAATACATTTCACCTTGAAAAGGCATTCTATTTTGCGAATAAGCACTTTTTCGGCTTTTTAATGAATCCTTTCTTCTTTTGTGGAGACTTCTCTCGCCGCCGTTTATCGGGAGGCTGTCTCTTCTCTAGATTTGAGAGGCTTCCTCTCTTCAAGAAATTTTTATTTCCGGGGATTCTCCCAAACTCAGTGTATTTTTAGCCATGTCGATCGTGACATTATTATTTTGCAAGAACGGCATTCCCAGGATAGCTTCTTCCCTGAGACTTTCCACTGCAGTGAACTCCAGTTGGCAAGGCACTTCCTCGATTACTGTCTCTACAGTAACCTGGCCTAAACTAGGAGTTTCACTGCCGAAACATCCCATGTGGACCACTTCAGGCAAGAAGTGTTTTCCCGGTATGTCTCCTTTACAAATTTTGGCTGTATAAAATTATTTGAAGCTCCAGTATCTATCAATGCAAGGACTTCCTTGTCATTGATGAGAACAGGATTCTAGGCAATTCTGTCCTTTGATCCTCGACCTCACTCAATTTTTCTTCTTTATTCTCTGCCGGAGGTTCCGGGTTTCCATCTCTTTATTCTTTAGGGAATTTTTCTCCTCTATTAACTCACACCACCGGTCCTTAACCGGTTTAGTATGAACTTCAGGTTCCTTTGCAACAAGGATCTGATTGACGACACCCCTTGTCGGAGGTTCGTTTATTTCTGAATTCTTGACACTGGTGTCTACAACTTCCACAACATTGTTTGCCACTCTCGTGGCGGGGATTTGTTACGAATTCTAGATTCGTTGGCATCATTTCTAGGCGGCACATGCCTAGGCATATCGTTGGCCTGTCGAGAAACATTTCTCGGGCCAGCTTGGAAATGAGAGTTCATTTGTGAATGATGAGAATTTGAGAAATTATTTTCTCTTTGATTTCTGAATTCAACTTTTTTGTGCCCTTATATCGGCCTCGATAGCGTTGACAGTATCTAGCAACTGTTCCACGCTGTCAAATCGCTCTCTCCTAAGAAAGCAGCGAATTTCTGGCTTAATCAGATTAATTATCGTGGGAAAATAGATTCTTCGTCTATATCCCCGAATAATCTTTTCGCCAACGCTATCTTCCTTAAAATAAATAAGTCCGTTTGCAACGACTCATCTTGGATCTCCCCATAAAATTTGGACGTAAGTTTGGCAATCACTTGTGGACTATTATACGTATATAGATACGATTAGTCAGGAATTCCCAGTCTACCTTACAGTGTCTGTACACGGCAGCCCATTCCGCGGCTTTTCCCGCTAATCGCTCCTTTAGTATCGTTACCCATTCCTCTCTAGGAATGTGACACTTACGTAGCTTGTCCACGAGACTATCGATGAACTCTTGTGGATTCTCATTATCAATTCCATTAAAAGTTGGCAAACTATCCTTATCCAACGTAGGAATTATCGGTCTGGCATTCTGTCCCTGTTTGATCGCAGTTAACAGAATTTCTGCCAGCCGATTTATTGGGTCAGTATTGACCGTTTGTTGCGTTTGTTTGTGGAATACTTTCTGTATCCCGTGTTTCTGGGCGCCATCGCATTTCGTTATTAAAGCCATAATGCGAAAAAGGCTTGTTATTATTGTCATAACGTGACACTTCTTTGTTCTCTAATCTCGCTTACTGTCACGAACGGATTTGTATTTCCACTCACATACTCGTCCCGAATTCAGAAACGGATTTGTCGAGTTTTTCCTTGTTCAGTGACTAGCGACGAGAAAGGATTTGTCGTAGAAAACATCATATTTTCACTATTAGCGTTATTATACGCAAAATTGGCCCCACGTTGGGCGCCATGTAGATAACTCGGCGTTCTATGAAAATGAAAATTGTTATTCATTTTCTCGGAATTGTCGACTTTTACCCCGGCTAGGCAAATGAGTTCGTTCGTCGACGCCAAGCATCCCAGAAGACCAGAGCCGGGACGCACTCTTGGCTCCCGGAGGATCTCTTTCGTGTAGAGACTACACGAGAAACTCACCCTTTAACTGCAAAATCTCGACTTTATTATTAAATCCCTAATTGCAAGCTAATATCTAAACAAAAATCGCGGGGGTACGGTGAGACACCACGTTGGCCGCTAGGACCGGTCTCAGAGTTTCCCTAACGATCCCTGTCCTATACGACACACAAAACCCGAAGTGACCTACCTAGTATTCCTATCACCGAAGATGTGAACAGTCCCCGGGGACTCAAGGGCTTTTAAGCCGCCGAGCGTCAATGCAATGAGAGCTCCCTCGTGGAAACTCTCGTAGACGGCTCGGGTAGGCGTACCTCCGGCTGTATTCACTGTTGGTGCAGTCAATACGGCGACGGAGGCCTTTTCCTTGGAAGTCCCACGTTGAATCCCGGTGTCCAGGCAGGTACCACTAAAGTTTCACTAAGGAGAAAGTCAATTATAGTTCAGCACTCACCAGGTCTAGAAGATGGCACTCGAATTCACTTGTTTCGAACTAATAAGTTCGGATTCAGTTTAGTTTGTCTTGACAAAGACAGGTTTGTGTGTTTCACTGTGTGTGATGCTTTACGAATTCATTTGGGAAGTAATTTTTGTTTAATTACTTCCCCACACACTTGGCTCGGTATAGCCTCTGCAACTACCGTTTTGTACAGTTCTACTTGCAACCAATACCCAAGAAGGTGTATATGAACGCAGATTCTCACAGGCGAAGACTTCTCTCAAGATTCAATACTCCACTGAGTAAAGGACGCTGACTATTTAATTCCGACACTTCGGAATAATCAGGATCAGTTAAGAACTCTTTCTTAACAGGAGAAACTCTAAATTCGCAACCGCTTATAAATACACTATAACACCGTATGGCTTTCTAAGTCTGAAGGTAAAATCTCAACTAATAAAATACTGAACAGTAGGTTTAAACTGAACTGAAGCGAAGCGTTCTGAACTGAAGACAGAACAGAAGTGTTAAATCGCGATTCTGCGATTTCTTAAATACAAAATTGCATAAGCAATTCTCGCGCGTGGTTGGCTCGCGTCAGCTCCGCCTACTTCTCCGCGAGAGCACAACGCTAAAATGAAATTTTCTCGGTTCCTGAACGTCGAGTATATCGGCGTTCAGGCTACCGTCCGCCGTTTGGACTTAGAAATATTTCGAACGAATTTTTATTTGCATGTTTAATGCATTGAAATATTATCAAATCTCATCGGATTTCGATGAGATTTCAGGGTAATAAATAGTTTTTTATTAAAAACGAATTTTTATATTTTTGCGGTTCTTGGGTATTGGTGACACCGAGTTCGGTGTAGAACTTTAGTCGAAGTCTGTCGTTAGTATCACTAACAGTATTTCATTCGTATCGTGCAGTATATAATTTATTCTTAACATTCGAAATGACTGGTCGTGGCAAGGGAGGTAAAGGTTTAGGAAAAGGAGGAGCGAAACGTCATCGTAAAGTATTGCGTGATAATATCCAAGGAATAACGAAACCTGCCATTAGAAGATTAGCCCGTCGAGGTGGTGTTAAACGTATTTCGGGTTTGATATACGAAGAAACTCGTGGAGTACTCAAAGTATTTCTCGAAAATGTTATCAGAGATGCCGTAACATATACCGAACATGCGAAACGCAAAACCGTCACAGCCATGGATGTTGTATACGCCCTGAAAAGGCAAGGTCGAACCTTGTACGGATTTGGCGGTTGAATTTAATGCCTCCCCCTGTATTGTCCTTACCGTTTCCATAAAAAAAAGGTTCTTTTCAGAACCACAAAAGCTTATGAAATGAATTCGTGTGTATTTTTTTATATTTTTGAAGTAAGTCTCAGGTCAAGAAAGTAATACAAATCATGAAATTATGAAACAACAAAATTTAATTGACGCTCCGGAGGGGCGACTTCATTGATGATTCCAGTGGCGCATTTGCTTTTTCAGCTGCAGGAAAACCCGGAAAAACCTGCAGCAGCAGCAAGCACCACATCATGTGAACATCTTGATCTACTAATGTCTTCTCTTTTATAAAACAAAATGTAGGGTATCTCCAGAGACTACAGTAAATTTAGAACATCGCCAGAACACTTAGTGACACGACTATCGTCAAACTTAATCGACCTCTGCCCTCCGGTAGCAAGCAGAATATCGGAAGCGTGAAATAAAAATTTGAATTGGAAATTTTGGCGAAATAACCCGAACGGAAAGTGTAGTGAAAAAATAAAAAAAATAACGGAAAGTGTAGTGAAAATATAAAAGATAACGGAAAGTGTAGTGAACGTTTACCTCTGCCTTCCGCGAACAAGCAGAATATCGGAAGCGTGAAATAAAAATTTGAAATGGAAATTTTGGCGAAATAACCCGAACGGAAAGTGTAGTGAAAATATAAAAGAAAACGGAAGTGTATGAAAATTTAAAAGTAGCGGAAAGTGTAGTGAAAACATAAATATACCGGAAAGTGTAGTGAACGTTTACTTCTGCCTTCCGCGAGCAAGCAGAATATCGGAAGCGTGAAATAAAAATTTGAATTGGAAATTTTGGCGAAATAACCCGAACGGAAAGTGTAGTGAAAATATAAAAGATAACGGAAAGTGTAGTGAAAAATAAAAACATAAATATAACGGAAAGTGTAAAAAGTTTACCTCTGCCTTCTGGGAGCGAGCAGAATTTCGGAAGCGTGAAGAAAATATTTCAGATGGAAACTTTGGCGAAAATAATCGTGAACGGAAAGTGTGGTGAAAATATAAAAGTATCGGAAAGTGTAGTGAAACATAAATATAACGGAAAGTGTAATGAAAGTTTACCTCTGCCTTCTGGGAGCGAGCAGAATTTCGGAAGCGTGAAGAAAATATTTCAGATGGAAACTTTGGCGAAAATAATCGTGAACGGAAAGTGTGGTGAAAATAAAAAGTATCGGAAAGTGTAGTGAAAACATAAATATAACGGAAAGTGTAATGAAAGTTTACCTCTGCCTTCTGGGAGCAGCAGAATTTCGGAAGCGTGAAGAAAACATTTCAGATGGAAATTTTGGCGAAAATAAATCATGAACGGAAAGTGTGGTGAAAATATAAAAGTATCGGAAAGTGTGGTGAAAATATAAAAGTATCGGAAAGTGTAGTGAAAACATAAATATAACGGAAAGTGTAATGAAAGTTTACCTCTGCCTTCTGGGTGCGAGCAGAATTTCGGAAGCGTGAAGAAAAAATTTCAGATGGAAACTTTGGCGAAAATAATCGTGAACGGAAAGTGTGGTGAAAATATAAAAGTATCGGAAAGTGTAGTGAAAACATAAATATAACGGAAAGTGTAATGAAAGTTTACCTCTGCCTTCCGCGAACAAGCAGAATATCGGAAGCGTGAAATAAAAATTTGAAATGGAAATTTTGGCGAAATAACCCGAACGGAAAGTGTAGTGAAAATATAAAAGATAACGGAAAGTGTAGTGAAAACATAAATATAACGGAAAGTGTAATGAAAGTTTACCTCTGCCTTCTGGGAGCGAGCAGAATTTCGGAAGCGTGAAGAAAAAAATTTCAGACGGAAATTTTGGCGAAAATAATCATGAACGGAAAGTGTGGTGAAAATAACGGAAAGTGTGTGTGAAAATATCGGAAAGTATAGTGAAATTTTCGCCAAAATTTCTCTTTGAAAATTTTTTATCACGCTTCCGAAATTCTGTTTGCTCCCATTAATTCAAGTATCGTCTCACCGTCTCAACTCATATGTTGTAATGGCGAGAAAGCGGTATAGGCCTTACACAAATTTTCACTACACTTTCCGATAAACATTGTAATCGAGACGTCCTGTTGTCAGAACGTTATCCTATAATATTTTAATATATCGATCGATATGCGTATTCATGTCTGATACAATATCATATCGACGGATATAAATTATATTGACTAGGACTATACGAAAAGTGGAAAAAACCGAAAGTCGCGTAGGGTCCCGTCAGCGTTAACGGAAAACGGGCGATGTGCTCGAAACGCCGCTATAGGGGGATAGGTACGTTTCGAAACGGATCGAAAACGCTTCCTCTATAGTATCGGCAGACGCTTGCTCGAGCGCTGTCGGTACCGTGGTCACCGATAACCAAATCACACGATATTCGTTTTTCTGCTGAATAATAACATTAATTCGATATCGTGTCGAGTGCGGGCTTCGCCCACGGTGGTGTGGATAGTTCGTAGTAGTATATCTTCTGCTTCTACCCAACCGAAACCGTCAGACACTGCGAGATCGCGGATTTAGCGAGCGTTTCTACGTAAGCGGTCCCTATGCGATCAACCAAAAAATAACAAAAATTTTGTTATTACACAAAATATGCGACAGCTCTCCTCTGTCCGAGCGAGAATAAATATAATTTCGGAACGAATCTTTCGAGAACACCGAGTCGCTTTCAATCTAGCGAAGGGTCGAGAGAATGTTCGAAGTTTTGTGCCGGTCGACGTATATATCGTCTATTATATATTGTATTTCGAAAAATTACCATACGTACGTGTACGCCGGTGGTTTGTGTAACATTATCATCAGGTCGAGTACGACGAGCGTGTGTTGTAATATTTCTTCTTGAGCAATGTTATAGTTCGATTTGTTGTCGGTCCGGTTTTATTTGAATGAAATAATGCAGAGACACATAGAGATATATAACAACTTTTTCGTTGAGCGTGGCGTTTCGAAAATTTATATTTCGTATAACGCACACACAACACGCACGAAAAGAGAATATAGATCTGTTTCCGTATTTATTATTATTTTAATATTATGGAGACTGAACTAGTTCTACGATAGAACGTCAGCTCCCTGGTTGATCCTGCCAGTAGTCATATGCTTGTCTCAAAGATTAAGCCATGCATGTCTCAGTACAAGCCAAATTAAGGTGAAACCGCGAAAGGCTCATTAAATCAGTTATGGTTCCTTAGATCGTACCCACATTTACTTGGATAACTGTGGTAATTCTAGAGCTAATACATGCAAACAGAGTTCCGACCGGAGACGGAAGGAGCGCTTTTATTAGATCAAAACCAATCGGTGGCGGGTTCGCTCGTCATCGTACACCTTGGTGACTCTGAATAACTTTATGCTGATCGCACGGTCTCGCACCGGCGACGCATCTTTCAAATGTCTGCCTTATCAACTGTCGATGGTAGGTTCTGCGCCTACCATGGTTGTAACGGGTAACGGGGAATCAGGGTTCGATTCCGGAGAGGGAGCCTGAGAAACGGCTACCACATCCAAGGAAGGCAGCAGGCGCGCAAATTACCCACTCCCGGCACGGGGAGGTAGTGACGAAAAATAACGATACGGGACTCATCCGAGGCCCCGTAATCGGAATGAGTACACTCTAAACCCTTTAACGAGGATCAATTGGAGGGCAAGTCTGGTGCCAGCAGCCGCGGTAATTCCAGCTCCAATAGCGTATATTAAAGTTGTTGCGGTTAAAAAGCTCGTAGTCGAATCTGTGTCCCGCGCCTTCGGTTCATCGTCCGCGGTGTTAACTGGTGTGCCGCGGGACGTCCTGCCGGTGGGCTTAGCTCGCAAGGGCGGCCCAACTCAATCCCGCCGCGGTGCTCTTCATTGAGTGTCGAGGTGGGCCGGCACGTTTACTTTGAACAAATTAGAGTGCTTAAAGCAGGCTAAAACTTCGCCTGAATACTGTGTGCATGGAATAATGGAATAGGACCTCGGTTCTATTTTGTTGGTTTTCGGAACCCCGAGGTAATGATTAATAGGAACGGATGGGGGCATTCGTATTGCGACGTTAGAGGTGAAATTCTTGGATCGTCGCAAGACGGACAGAAGCGAAAGCATTTGCCAAAAACGCTTTCATTGATCAAGAACGAAAGTTAGAGGTTCGAAGGCGATCAGATACCGCCCTAGTTCTAACCATAAACGATGCCAGCTAGCGATCCGCCGACGTTCCTCCGATGACTCGGCGGGCAGCTTCCGGGAAACCAAAGCTTTTGGGTTCCGGGGGAAGTATGGTTGCAAAGCTGAAACTTAAAGGAATTGACGGAAGGGCACCACCAGGAGTGGAGCCTGCGGCTTAATTTGACTCAACACGGGAAACCTCACCAGGCCCGGACACCGGAAGGATTGACAGATTGAGAGCTCTTTCTTGATTCGGTGGGTGGTGGTGCATGGCCGTTCTTAGTTGGTGGAGCGATTTGTCTGGTTAATTCCGATAACGAACGAGACTCTGGCCTACTAACTAGGCGTTTTCCGACATCCTAAAGGCCCGCCGATGGGGCTTCGGCCTTTATCGTGCGCGGTTTTTACTGTCGGCGTATAAACAATTCTTCTTAGAGGGACAGGCGGCGTCTAGCCGCACGAGATTGAGCAATAACAGGTCTGTGATGCCCTTAGATGTTCTGGGCCGCACGCGCGCTACACTGAAGGAATCAGCGTGTCCTCCCTGGCCGAGCGGCCCGGTAACCCGTTGAACCTCCTTCGTGCTAGGGATTGGGGCTTGCAATTGTTCCCCATGAACGAGGAATTCCCAGTAAGCGCGAGTCATAAGCTCGCGTTGATTACGTCCCTGCCCTTTGTACACACCGCCCGTCGCTACTACCGATTGAATGATTTAGTGAGGAGTCTTCGGACTGAGCGCGATGGCGTTTCGGCGTCTTCGATGTTTCGGAAAGATGACCAAACTTGATCATTTAGAGGAAGTAAAAGTCGTAACAAGGTTTCCGTAGGTGAACCTGCGGAAGGATCATTACAGTGATATTGTCTATATACGACATGTCTGATCAAATATATATATCGCGAAGCGAGAAAAGAGTTAAATCTCTCCTTTTTCCTTCTACGATATTCGAACTAATTTGTCGCTTTATGTTTTCGTTTCGATAGAAAAGAAAATGAGCGACGGTGGACTACGTTTTCGAATGACGGTGAAATTGACGACGACGACGACGTTGTTGTCTGTCGTCATCATCCTTTCGATTAGTAGTAGTCCTCTTCTCGAACTATACAAATTCGTCTTAGAGGTTTTTCAATTAGGCGTGTAATTTTCTTTACCGAAAATTATAATATATGACGTTGTGCGTATTGTTGTGTTGCCGCGTCGTTGTCGTCGATTATGGCGCTAATGTTGTTCGTCGATCGTGTTGTGAAGCGTACGCTCTTTTGTCGAACGCGAACGCGCGATATACGACGATACATTTCGCCGTCGATGACGATGATGCCGACGACGCCGCCTTCGCCGGGTACCTAGGAGTGTGTGACTGTTAAAAAACCGCTCCGTAGGAAATTATGTTTAATCGCGGTCGAAACGTGAAAGTTTCGTTTCGTACGAATTTTTACGTTACCGGATTACACAACGAGATTTCCGATGGTTGTGAAAGATATTCGCCGGCCGTGTCAGTTAGAACGCATGGTAAATGAAATACTACGCGCGTCCTCTACACGACGAATATAAAAATTGAGTCGTGCGCGATTTCGGTACACGATGCCTCGTCTGAATATGTGGTGCCGTACGAATACGAAATCGTCGAGCGCTTCTCTTTTTTTTATTTTTTTAACAAGTATATATATATTTATGTACGTTGTTGCATTGGTATAATCTCAACGCTTGCCGAATCGAGACGTCGAACTCTTGAAATTATTTTTTTTGAGTACGTCTAAATAAAAGATTACCCTGAACGGTGAATCACTTGGCTCGTGGGTCGATGAAGAACGCAGCTAATTGCGCGTCAACTTGTGAACTGCAGGACACATGAACATCGACATTTCGAACGCACATTGCGGTCCTCGGATACTGTTCCTGGACCACTCCTGGCTGAGGGTCGTATCAATTTCAAAGACTGCTCGGTTTTTCAAAATTGATATTTTGTAAAAACGTCGGAGCGTGTTGGATGATTGACGTGTTGTTGTTGTTGTTGTTTGTCGTCTATCGAGTCGTCTCGTTATTATAATCGTTATCTAAGTATTTTATCGCCTTCGCGGCGATGACACTTGGTAACAAAAATAAATACACGTTGACGACGACGACGACGCGCCGACGACGACAAAGACGCGGCATCTTAAAGTGCGAAAGCGACGAATCGTTTTTTCTCATCGCAAGATGAGAGAAACGTTACGTAGTTTGTACACAACGAAATCGTATCGAGTCTCCGTTGTTGGGAAAGCGGCTGCCACGGCAATATACAGGTTCACGCTTGTAGTGTGTGTGTGTGTATGCTCTCGTTACGCACGATCGTCGTGTCCGAGAATCTTTGATGAATCGAAGACGACGTCTGATCGTGTCGAGCAGCGTACGTACACACGCACACACATTATTACAGGACGTCGAGAACTTTTTTGTCCGTTTCGGTAGTTCTCTCTCGAAATAACGACGGACGAGACTACGTACGTCGACTCGTTGCTGTTGAATAAACTGAAAAATTATTTTATCGACCTCAGAGCAGGTGAGACTACCCGCTGAATTTAAGCATATTACTAAGCGGAGGAAAAGAAACTAACTAGGATTCCCTCAGTAGCTGCGAGCGAACAGGGATAAGCCCAGCACCGAATCCCGCGGGTTAACCGCCGGGAAATGTGGTGTTAGGGAGGATCCGTTTATCCCGGAGTCGTACGGCGCGTCCAAGTCCTTCTTGAACGGGGCCACAGCCCATAGAGGGTGCCAGGCCCGTAGCGACCGCCGTCAATTTCGGGAGGATCTCTCCTCAGAGTCGGGTTGCTTGAGAGTGCAGCCCTAAGTGGGTGGTAAACTCCATCTAAGGCTAAATATGACCACGAGACCGATAGCGAACAAGTACCGTGAGGGAAAGTTGAAAAGCACTTTGAAGAGAGAGTTCAAGAGTACGTGAAACCGTTCAGGGGTAAACCTGAGAAACCCGAAAGGTCGAAGGAGGAAATTCATCGCGTTTCGATCGTCGGCGTTTGACGGGTTTCGTGACGGACGGCGTT
>NW_027412741.1:17500-27500 GCF_025532065.1 Leptinotarsa decemlineata
GGAACTTCTACCATTGGTTGAATCGAAGAAAGTGGGCGTGTCCCCCCAAAAACAAGACAAAACCAGCTTTCCAGCGCCGACGGCCTTCAGTTGTTCTCGAGCATTCGAAGTAGTAAAAACGTATTTCGCTCGTACTTTTTTTCTCTATAATCTTCCGTTTGTATTACACAAAATGACTGGTAGAGGAAAAGGAGGAAAGGGATTAGGAAAAGGCGGAGCAAAAAGACATCGCAAAGTGTTGCGAGATAATATTCAAGGAATTACGAAGCCTGCCATCAGAAGATTAGCTCGTCGTGGAGGTGTAAAACGTATATCCGGATTGATATACGAAGAAACTCGTGGAGTACTCAAAGTATTTCTCGAAAATGTTATCAGAGATGCGGTAACATATACAGAACACGCCAAAAGAAAAACCGTCACGGCCATGGACGTAGTATACGCTCTCAAACGTCAAGGGCGTACATTATATGGTTTCGGCGGTTAGATTCATATTCCGACGAGAAATTTACAAAAAAAAAAACGGTTCTTTTCAGAACCACAATTTGTTTTCAAAACGAATTCGATTTATATACTTTACTTTGGTGTGAGTAATAATTAACGAATTACCAAATTAAATTCGAACGATATACCCATCTAATTTTAAGCATTATCTGTCATTCTTTTGATTACCTGAATAATTGCTTCATTTTATCCTGTATACTTAACGAAATTATTAATTTCAACCTTACTACATCTGTATACGAAGAAGAAAAGAGAAGAACGATCTGTACAATTAGATTATATACCACTCGGTTTCTAAATCTATAGGACAGGGAAGCTACTGGTATCTAGCTAGCTAGCTAGGTAGCTCCCAAACTATTCAATTATTCACCAATAGAAATTACATATGAAACTTTTCTGAAACGCCGCTTTAAAACGCGATACCATTTGTACGTAAAGAAAAAATTGAAAAAATGAATATTCATAAACTGATCGAAGGTTAATGAACCACTGTCCAAATATTATTGTTTTATGCTTAATAATATTCATCTATCCCATTTCACAAATTACTATGAATAATAATAACAACCTATTTTTATATACTCGTCATTCATTTCTGCAGATATTGAAATGTATGTATGCATTCATCTATGCTATATAATTTAATTAGGTATAATTTTTTTTTGTTTTCATTTATTCATTCCAATTTACTCATGATTGTCTATATTGTAATTCCACGAACAAGAATGTATAATATTTCTATGGATATTGTTATGTTTATTCATTTGTATACCTAAATCTGATATTACTGCATACATTTTATTTTCATCACGAATAAACGTACAGACATTCTGATATTTGATTTCAGCAAATAGAAATCACTTGTTTCGGCACGAAAATAAGAAGTTGAACAATAATAATTATTAATCATGTATACATGTATACGTAAATATGCGCAAGCAAGAAAGAAACAATCGCATATCGTGCTGCGTCAACAATTGTATCGAAAAGCGATGACAAGAAAATAAAAAAAAATATATGCAATTGTCGAATTCATTAGAGAAAATCGTTGTGGCCCTGATAAGGGCCGATATTTTATTGTCGCTTTCCTCTCTCAGGAAATGTGTACTTATGCCTTCTTTTCGGTTTTTTTCGGTAACAAAACCGCCTGAATATTGGGCAAAACACCACCTTGAGCAATGGTTACTCCTGATAACAATTTATTGAGTTCTTCGTCGTTTCGAATGGCCAGCTGTAAATGTCTAGAATGATACGGGTTTTTTTGTTATCGCGAGCCGCATTACCGGCCAATTCCAAGACTTCAGCTGCCAAATATTCCATTACTGCGGCTAAGTAAACCGGGCGCCGGCACCAACTCGTTCGGCATAATTTCCCTTACGAAGGAGTCGATGAATACGTCCTACTGGGAATTGGAGTCCAGCCCGACTGGAACGGGACTTTGCCTTTCCTTAACTTTACCTCCTTTTCCACGTCCAGACATGTCGAATCGTAGATTAGTATTATATATCGGATAAATTTAAAGAATTCACTGAGAATTATTCGATGTTGCTCTAACAGTAGCTTTCTATACAATGATTTCTATATAGAATCGACCTGTATAATACCGTCCTACCGACCAATGGGCGTTCTCGAACGCTCAACTTCCGGTGGGCGGAGCCTACTAGAGTTCCAGTTACTATCTGAAATAGTGACGACAGAGTGGCGTCTTTTACATTGAGTCGAAAGCAAACCTGCACGATAGTACTTGTTTGTTTGATATTGACGAAATTAAATTTTCAGAATGCCACCCAAAGCTAGTGGAAAGGCTGCGAAGAAGGCCGGAAAGGCCCAAAAGAATATATCGAAGACCGATAAGAAAAAGAAGAGGAGGAGGAAGGAAAGTTACGCAATTTATATCTACAAAGTATTGAAACAAGTCCATCCCGATACCGGAATATCCAGTAAAGCGATGAGCATCATGAACAGTTTCGTAAATGATATATTTGAGCGTATCGCAGCGGAAGCCTCCCGTCTTGCTCATTATAACAAGCGATCGACTATTACGAGCAGAGAAATTCAGACTGCAGTACGTCTGTTACTTCCTGGTGAATTGGCGAAGCACGCCGTCAGCGAAGGCACCAAAGCAGTTACGAAATATACCAGTTCGAAATAATTTACTTATTCCGGTCTACGATATACATTCTTAAAAAAAAAACGGTTCTTTTCAGAACCACAAAATATTTATGAAAGAATTCTTACAATATCGTTTCGACGCTGAATGATAATTTATTTTTGCTAGGGCGCTAGGTCTCACTCGGTTGGGTTGCCTTGTTATCAGTACATTGTTACCTCCTTTCGTGAAACGCGCGATGATAATAAATAATTTTGCCACCTATATTTAGATGGTGCTTACCTACCTATCAACCTAAAAAGTTAACGTTCGTTACTGTTATACTAGTCATGTACTCTATTACTTATGTTATTTTTTAACGTGTTTTTTATTTACGTGCTAATATGTTGTCTAAAAACGTTTATGATTAGCATTTCTGATTTCGACTATAACATTGACGATTTATATATTTCGGGTGGGGGTGGGTGTGTATTACTCCGTTATAGATAGAGCTCACAGTATCGTCGTTCGTTCGTTCGTTCGTTCGTGTTGTAGTATCGACCTTTTTATTGAAAGTATATTACGATGATTATATCTTATCGAATATAACATTAATAACGTTCGTTATTATTCGAATGCCGTTTTTCATCGAACACTTTTATAGGGATAATTTTTGAAAATGTTGATGCTATTAGAAGCGTCGGTTCTTGGTTATAGTCGTGTATGAAGGTAGACACGAGGTCTCTTCGATGCCCCTATTCACTCGTGTATTTATCGAGTATTATCGGCTAATGTATCATGTTTCTATAGACAGTCGCGCCTATGATATTTATTCGAAGGTTCCTTCCAGATCATCGATTACGAGTATTTTCGGAAAGGAATTGTCTGGAGTTACGTCAAAATCATCAATACTTCATATTTCATTGTAATTTACTGTGAGTTGTCGAGGTTTAATATTAGCTTTTTTCTTATCAGAAAATATTTTCGGAATACGTAGAATCTATCCACGTTATTGTGCTAGTCGAAGTCTAAATAGGAAACCGGCATTGATTTCGTAAAGAAGTTGATGCGAACATTTCGACAGCAGAATGGAAGCCGTCAATATCGTGTCTAACGAGAATGTCGAGCGTTCAGTCTCCCGTCCGCCTGTGCTTCGACCCAGAATATTTAAACAAACGGAACACCAGAGGACTACATCATTCTCTCTAGACGCCTAACGAGTGTAGCATCTATCTTCCGAGAATATATTGTCATTGTTTTTTTTACTATGGCAGACATAGAAAATCAGAATTCTTCGGCTTCGGCTAATTCATCTTCGTCGCCGCAGGCACAGTCTACTGCGAAGAAAGAAAAGAAAGTTAAAAATCCAAGAAGTAAACCTTCTCACCCACCTACGTCGGAAATGGTTAATAACGCTATTAAAGGATTGAAGGAACGGGGTGGTTCCTCTTTACAAGCCATAAAAAAATATATTGCGGCGAATTATAAGGCTGACGCAGAAAAAGTGGCACCTTTCATCAAGAAATATCTTAAATCTGCGGTTGCTTCCGGATCATTAGTACAAACTAAAGGAAAAGGTGCATCGGGTCGTTCAAATTGGCATCGGCATCTTCTGGTTCGGCAAAACCGTCGGCTACCGAAAAGAAAACGTCCGGTACGGCCGGTGCGAAGGCCAAAAAAACTCCCGTTAAACGCGTAGCTGGTGAAAAAGCTAAAACCGGCAAGAAGGCTGCTGCATCACCGAAAGGTAAGAAAGCCTCTCCGGAAAAGAAAGCGGCTGCCGCAGCCAAGCCTAAAAAGGTAACTGCCGAGGATAAAAAGACCGTCGCTTCTAAGGTTTCGTCCGCGACTTCTGCTAGTAAAACCAAGTCTCCTTCGAAGCAAAGAAAACTAACAAAGGACCAACAAAAAAGCCGAAAGCACCCAAACCGAAAACCGCGAAAGCGACCCCTGCATCGGCATCTTCTCCGAAAGCCAAAAAAGCTGCCTCTCCAAAAAAGAAGAAGTAAATTCTTCTATCAGTTGACTTCTCTCTCCGGCGACGAAGTCTAAGAAAACAAATGGCCCTTTTCAGGGCCACAATTTTTTTTACAAGAATTCGTATATAATTCAACTGTCCAACAAATATATAAATAAATAGTCAGAACTACCTACCTAGCCTATCCCTATAAACAGAAAAAAAATAGATAAATAATATTTCTCTCCGCCGCCGCCGCCGACTATCGAATTGATATGAATCGAATAATTTCGTAAAAGAGTAAAAATTAAAAAATATTGCTCTGTCTTTCTATTTCATTGAAATATGTCTTGTGAACAGTTGACTTATTTTCTGATATTGGGATCGTTTCAGGAAAATGAGTCAAAATCATTTCGAGATTTCCAAACTAAGGGTGTTCCATTTGAGAAATCACTGATTTTTATATCTTCAGAATTACTCATCGACTCCTAATACCTCGTTCATCATTTTGGAAATGTTACTCCTCCTACAAGACGACGGAATGTAATATTTTGATGAATCAATAATAGCTTATGTATTCTATGAGACTTGTTTTCAATTTTATAGGGAAATGGCTCGAGAACCGAATAATACCTACTTTTTCTGTATAAACGATCGAATATCTCGAGAACGATTCATTTTTGGTATAGGGTATATTACAAAAAGTCACTCGAGATTTATGCCAGGTATTCAAAAATATGATCAGAGGAAATTTACGAAAAGATGGTGATGTTATGAGCGATCTTTCATTCAGTGATCGCTTGTTTTTCGTTATTTATCTCAGCCGTTTCTAAAAATGATCTTTTTCGAAAGATTCGTTTCGGAAAGTAAAAAATTTCAGTATTATAATCCATATTTGGATCATACTGAACATGTTCTGCAAACACCCGTGATTTAATATTTACGTGATGCGAGTTATTGAAAATATCATACATTCATTCATTCATTCATTCATATCTATCGATAAACGAATTCTTTCATCAATTGCATTTTGTGGTTCTGAAAAGAACCTTTTTTTTGTATATATTTTCAATATATATTGGGATATATATATATGAAATTAAGCTCGTTCTCCGCGTATTCTCCTTGCTAACTGAATGTCTTTGGGCATAATGGTAACGCGCTTGGCGTGAATGGCGCACAAATTCGTATCTTCGAAGAGTCCTACCAAATACGCCTCGCTAGCTTCTTGCAAAGCCATGACGGCTGAACTTTGGAATCGTAAATCGGTTTTGAAATCTTGAGCGATTTCTCGAACTAAACGTTGAAAGGGTAATTTCCTAATCAACAATTCAGTACTCTTCTGATAACGTCGAATTTCTCGGAGAGCAACAGTACCGGGTCTGTAACGATGAGGTTTTTTAACACCTCCCGTAGCCGGTGCACTTTTGCGAGCTGCTTTAGTAGCTAATTGTTTTCTCGGAGCTTTACCTCCAGTCGATTTACGAGCGGTCTGCTTGGTACGAGCCATTTTCAAAACCTATTGCGAATTGTAACGAACGAAATGTATACCGAACGATAGACGGACAACATATGAACTGAGTCGGCTTATACACGCCAACTATTATATACCATCTAGACGAGACGCCATTGGTCCGATTTCCAGTTGTGGGCGGAGTCATGAAATTTAACAAAACCCGACCGAGTTCGGTGTAGAACTTTAGTCGAAGTCTGTCGTTAGTATCACTAACAGTATTTCATTCGTATCGTGCAGTATATAATTTATTCTTAACATTCGAAATGACTGGTCGTGGCAAGGGAGGTAAAGGTTTAGGAAAAGGAGGAGCGAAACGTCATCGTAAAGTATTGCGTGATAATATCCAAGGAATAACGAAACCTGCCATTAGAAGATTAGCCCGTCGAGGTGGTGTTAAACGTATTTCGGGTTTGATATACGAAGAAACTCGTGGAGTACTCAAAGTATTTCTCGAAAATGTTATCAGAGATGCCGTAACATATACCGAACATGCGAAACGCAAAACCGTCACAGCCATGGATGTTGTATACGCCCTGAAAAGGCAAGGTCGAACCTTGTACGGATTTGGCGGTTGAATTTAATGCCTCCCCCTGTATTGTCCTTACCGTTTCCATAAAAAAAAGGTTCTTTTCAGAACCACAAAAGCTTATGAAATGAATTCGTGTGTATTTTTATATTTTTGAAGTAAGTCTCAGGTCAAGAAAGTAATACAAATCATGAAATTATGAAACAACAAAATTTAATTGACGCTCCGGAGGGGCGACTTCATTGATGATTCCAGTGGCGCATTTGCTTTTTCAGCTGCAGGAAAACCCGGAAAAACCTGCAGCAGCAGCAAGCACCACATCATGTGAACATCTTGATCTACTAATGTCTTCTCTTTATAAAACACAAATGTAGGTATCTCCAGAGACTACAGTAAATTTAGAACATCGCCAGAACACTTAGTGACACGACTATCGTCAAACTTAATCGACCTCTGCCCTCCGGTAGCAAGCAGAATATCGGAAGCGTGAAATAAAAATTTGAATTGGAAATTTTGGCGAAATAACCCGAACGGAAAGTGTAGTGAAAATATAAAAGATAACGGAAAGTGTAGTGAAAATATAAAAGATAACGGAAAGTGTAGTGAACGTTTACCTCTGCCTTCCGCGAACAAGCAGAATATCGGAAGCGTGAAAATAAAAATTTGAAATGGAAATTTTGGCGAAATAACCCGAACGGAAAGTGTATTGAAAATATAAAAGAAAACGGAAAGTGTAGTGAAAATTTAAAAGTAGCGGAAAGTGTAGTGAAAACATAAATATACCGAAAGTGTAGTGAACGTTTACTTCTGCCTTCCGCGAGCAAGCAGAATATCGGAAGCGTGAAATAAAAATTGAATTGGAAATTTTGGCGAAATAACCCGAACGGAAAGTGTAGTGAAAATATAAAAGATAACGGAAAGTGTAGTGAAAACATAAATATAACGGAAAGTGTAATGAAAGTTTACCTCTGCCTTCTGGGAGCGAGCAGAATTTCGGAAGCGTGAAGAAAAATTTTCAGATGGAAACTTTGGCGAAATAATCGTGAACGGAAAGTGTGGTGAAAATATAAAAGTATCGGAAAGTGTAGTGAAACATAAATATAACGGAAAGTGTAATGAAAGTTTACCTCTGCCTTCTGGGAGCGAGCAGAATTTCGGAAGCGTGAAGAAAATATTTCAGATGGAAACTTTGGCGAAATAATCGTGAACGGAAAGTGTGGTGAAAATATAAAAGTATCGGAAAGTGTAGTGAAAACATAAATATAACGGAAAGTGTAATGAAAGTTTACCTCTGCCTTCTGGGAGCACAGAATTTCGGAAGCGTGAAGAAAACATTTCAGATGGAAATTTTGGCGAAAATAAATCATGAACGGAAAGTGTGGTGAAAATATAAAAGTATCGGAAAGTGTGGTGAAAATATAAAAGTATCGGAAAGTGTAGTGAAACATAAATAAAACGGAAAGTGTAATGAAAGTTTACCTCTGCCTTCTGGGTGCGAGCAGAATTTCGGAAGCGTGAAGAAAAAAATTTCAGATGGAAACTTTGGCGAAAATAATCGTGAACGGAAAGTGTGGTGAAAATATAAAAGTATCGGAAAGTGTAGTGAAAACATAAATATAACGGAAAGTGTAATGAAAGTTTACCTCTGCCTTCCGCGAACAAGCAGAATATCGGAAGCGTGAAATAAAAATTTGAAATGGAAATTTTGGCGAAATAACCCGAACGGAAAGTGTAGTGAAAAAATAAAAGATAACGGAAAGTGTAGTGAAAACAAAATATAACGGAAAGTGTAATGAAAGTTTACCTCTGCCTTCTGGGAGCGAGCAGAATTTCGGAAGCGTGAAGAAAAAATTTCAGACGGAAATTTTGGCGAAAATAATCATGAACGGAAAGTGTGGTGAAAATAACGGAAAGTGTGGTGAAAATATCGGAAAGTATAGTGAAATTTTCGCCAAAATTTCTCTTTGAAAATTTTTTATCACGCTTCCGAAATTCTGTTTGCTCCCATTAATTCAAGTATCGTCTCACCGTCTCAACTCATATGTTGTAATGGCGAGAAGCGGTATAGGCCTTACACAAATTTTCACTACACTTTCCGATAAACATTGTAATCGACGACTCCTGTTGTCAGAACGTTATCCTATAATATTTTAATATATCGATCGATATGCGTATTCATGTCTGATACAATATCATATCGACGGATATAAATTATATTGACTAGGACTATAACGAAAAGTGGAAAAAACCGAAAGTCGCGTAGGGTCCCGTCAGCGTTAACGAAAACGGGCGATGTGCTCGAAACGCCGCTATAGGGGATAGGTACGTTTCGAAACGGATCGAAAACGCTTCCTCTATAGTATCGGCAGACGCTTGCTCGAGCGCTGTCGGTACCGTGGTCACCGATAACCAAATCACACGATATTCGTTTTTCTGCTGAATAATAACATTAATTCGATATCGTGTCGAGTGCGGGCTTCGCCCACGGTGGTGTGGATAGTTCGTAGTAGTATATCTTCTGCTTCTACCCAACCGAAACCGTCAGACACTGCGAGATCGCGGATTTAGCGAGCGTTTCTACGTAAGCGGTCCCTATGCGATCAACCAAAAAATAACAAAAATTTTGTTATTACACAAAATATGCGACAGCTCTCCTCTGTCCGAGCGAGAATAAATATAATTTCGGAACGAATCTTTCGAGAACACCGAGTCGCTTTCAATCTAGCGAAGGGTCGAGAGAATGTTCGAAGTTTTGTGCCGGTCGACGTATATATCGTCTATTATATATTGTATTTCGAAAAATTACCATACGTACGTGTACGCCGGTGGTTTGTAAACATTATCATCAGGTCGAGTACGACGAGCGTGTGTTGTAATTTTCTTCTTGAGCAATGTTATAGTTCGATTTGTTGTCGGTCCGGTTTTATTTGAATGAAATAATGCAGAGACACATAGAGATATATAACAACTTTTTTCGTTGAGCGTGGCGTTTCGAAAATTTATATTTCGTATAACGCACACACAACACGCACGAAAAGAGAATATAGATCTGTTTCCGTATTTATTATTATTTTAATATTATGGAGACTGAACTAGTTCTACGATAGAACGTCAGCTCCCTGGTTGATCCTGCCAGTAGTCATATGCTTGTCTCAAAGATTAAGCCATGCATGTCTCAGTACAAGCCAAATTAAGGTGAAACCGCGAAAGGCTCATTAAATCAGTTATGGTTCCTTAGATCGTACCCACATTTACTTGGATAACTGTGGTAATTCTAGAGCTAATACATGCAAACAGAGTTCCGACCGGAGACGGAGGAGCGCTTTTATTAGATCAAAACCAATCGGTGGCGGGTTCGCTCGTCATCGTACACCTTGGTGACTCTGAATAACTTTATGCTGATCGCACGGT
>NW_027412742.1:0-2500 GCF_025532065.1 Leptinotarsa decemlineata
TAGAACTTTAGTCGAAGTCTGTCGTTAGTATCACTAACAGTATTTCATTCGTATCGTGCAGTATATAATTTATTCTTAACATTCGAAATGACTGGTCGTGGCAGGGAGGTAAAGGTTTAGGAAAAGGAGGAGCGAAACGTCATCGTAAAGTATTGCGTGATAATATCCAAGGAATAACGAAACCTGCCATTAGAAGATTAGCCCGTCGAGGTGGTGTTTAACGTATTTCGGGTTTGATATACGAAGAAACTCGTGGAGTACTCAAAGTATTTCTCGAAAATGTTATCAGAGATGCCGTAACATATACCGAACATGCGAAACGCAAAACCGTCACAGCCATGGATGTTGTATACGCCCTGAAAAGGCAAGGTCGAACCTTGTACGGATTTGGCGGTTGAATTTAATGCCTCCCCCTGTATATGTCCTTACGTTTCCATAAAAAAAGGTTCTTTTCAGAACCACAAAAGCTTATGAAATGAATTCGTGTGTATTTTTTTAATTTTTGAAGTAAGTCTCAGGTCAAGAAAGTAATACAAATCATGAAATTATGAAACAACAAAATTTAATTGACGCTCCGGAGGGGCGACTTCATTGATGATTCCAGTGGCGCATTTGCTTTTTCAGCTGCAGGAAAACCCGGAAAAACCTGCAGCAGCAGCAAGCACCACATCATGTGAACATCTTGATCTACTAATGTCTTCTCTTTTATAAAACAAAATGTAGGGTATCTCCAGAGACTACAGTAAATTTAGAACATCGCCAGAACACTTAGTGACACGACTATCGTCAAACTTAATCGACCTCTGCCCTCCGGTAGCAAGCAGAATATCGGAAGCGTGAAATAAAAATTTGAATTGGAAATTTTGGCGAAATAACCCGAACGGAAAGTGTAGTGAAAATATAAAAGATAACGGAAAGTGTAGTGAAAATATAAAAGATAACGGAAAGTGTAGTGAACGTTTACCTCTGCCTTCCGCGAACAAGCAGAATATCGGAAGCGTGAAATAAAAATTTGAAATGGAAATTTTGGCGAAATAACCCGAACGGAAAGTGTAGTGAAAATATAAAAGAAAACGGAAAGTGTAGTGAAAATTTAAAAGTAGCGGAAAGTGTAGTGAAAACATAAATATTACCGGAAAGTGTAGTGAACGTTTACTTCTGCCTTCCGCGAGCAAGCAGAATATCGGAAGCGTGAAATAAAAATTTGAATTGGAAATTTTGGCGAAATAACCCGAACGGAAAGTGTAGTGAAAATATAAAAGATAACGGAAAGTGTAGTGAAAACATAAATATAACGGAAAGTGTAATGAAAGTTTACCTCTGCCTTCTGGGAGCGAGCAGAATTTCGGAAGCGTGAAGAAAATATTTCAGATGGAAACTTTGGCGAAAATAATCGTGAACGGAAAGTGTGGTGAAAATATAAAAGTATCGGAAAGTGTAGTGAAACATAAATATAACGGAAAGTGTAATGAAAGTTTACCTCTGCCTTCTGGGAGCGAGCAGAATTTCGGAAGCGTGAAGAAAATATTTCAGATGGAAACTTTGGCGAAAATAATCGTGAACGGAAAGTGTGGTGAAAATATAAAAGTATCGGAAAGTGTAGTGAAAACATAAATATAACGGAAAGTGTAATGAAAGTTTACCTCTGCCTTCTGGGAGCAGCAGAATTTCGGAAGCGTGAAGAAAACATTTCAGATGGAAATTTTGGCGAAAATAAATCATGAACGGAAAGTGTGGTGAAAATATAAAAGTATCGGAAAGTGTGGTGAAAATATAAAAGTATCGGAAGTGTAGTGAAAACATAAATATAACGGAAAGTGTAATGAAAGTTTACCTCTGCCTTCTGGGTGCGAGCAGAATTTCGGAAGCGTGAAGAAAAAATTTCAGATGGAAACTTTGGCGAAAATAATCGTGAACGGAAAGTGTGGTGAAAATATAAAAGTATCGGAAAGTGTAGTGAAAACATAAATATAACGGAAAGTGTAATGAAAGTTTACCTCTGCCTTCCGCGAACAAGCAGAATATCGGAAGCGTGAAATAAAAATTTGAAATGGAAATTTTGGCGAAATAACCCGAACGGAAAGTGTAGTGAAAATATAAAAGATAACGGAAAGTGTAGTGAAAACATAAATATAACGGAAAGTGTAATGAAAGTTTACCTCTGCCTTCTGGGAGCGAGCAGAATTTCGGAAGCGTGAAGAAAAAAATTTCAGACGGAAATTTTGGCGAAAATAATCATGAACGGAAAGTGTGGTGAAAATAACGGAAAGTGTGGTGAAAATATCGGAAAGTATAGTGAAATTTTCGCCAAAATTTCTCTTTGAAAATTTTTTATCACGCTTCCGAAATTCTGTTTGCTCCCATTAATTCAAGTATCGTCTCACCGTCTCAACTCATATGTTGTAATGGCGAGAAAGCGGTATAGGCCTTACACAAATTTTCACTACACTTTCCGATAAACATTGTAATCGAGACGTCCTGTTGTCAGAACGTTATCCTA
>NW_027412742.1:12500-22500 GCF_025532065.1 Leptinotarsa decemlineata
ACGAATAGTTCCTCAGTCGAACGACAAATACTGATTAGTGAGCCTTCACGATCGGTCGTTAACAGTTTTATTCAGGTATAAGGATAGGGAACTTCTACCATTGGTTGAATCGAAGAAAGTGGGCGTGTCCCCCCAAAAACAAGACAAAACCAGCTTTCCAGCGCCGACGGCCTTCAGTTGTTCTCGAGCATTCGAAGTAGTAATAACGTATTTCGCTCGTACTTTTTTTCTCTATAATCTTCCGTTTGTATTACACAAAATGACTGGTAGAGGAAAAGGAGGAAAGGGATTAGGAAAAGGCGGAGCAAAAAGACATCGCAAAGTGTTGCGAGATAATATTCAAGGAATTACGAAGCCTGCCATCAGAAGATTAGCTCGTCGTGGAGGTGTAAAACGTATATCCGGATTGATATACGAAGAAACTCGTGGAGTACTCAAAGTATTTCTCGAAAATGTTATCAGAGATGCGGTAACATATACAGAACACGCCAAAAGAAAAACCGTCACGGCCATGGACGTAGTATACGCTCTCAAACGTCAAGGGCGTACATTATATGGTTTCGGCGGTTAGATTCATATTCCGACGAGAAATTTACAAAAAAAAAAACGGTTCTTTTCAGAACCACAATTTGTTTTCAAAACGAATTCGATTTATATACTTTACTTTGGTGTGAGTAATAATTAACGAATTACCAAATTAAATTCGAACGATATACCCATCTAATTTTAAGCATTATCTGTCATTCTTTTGATTACCTGAATAATTGCTTCATTTTATCCTGTATACTTAACGAAATTATTAATTTCAACCTTACTACATCTGTATACGAAGAAGAAAAGAGAAGAACGATCTGTACAATTAGATTATATACCACTCGGTTTCTAAATCTATAGGACAGGGAAGCTACTGGTATCTAGCTAGCTAGCTAGGTAGCTCCCAAACTATTCAATTATTCACCAATAGAAATTACATATGAAACTTTTCTGAAACGCCGCTTTAAAACGCGATACCATTTGTACGTAAAGAAAAAATTGAAAAAATGAATATTCATAAACTGATCGAAGGTTAATGAACCACTGTCCAAATATTATTGTTTTATGCTTATAATATTCATCTATCCCATTTCACAAATTACTATGAATAATAATAACAACCTATTTTTATATACTCGTCATTCATTTCTGCAGATATTGAAATGTATGTATGCATTCATCTATGCTATATAATTTAATTAGGTATAATTTTTTTTTGTTTTCATTTATTCATTCCAATTTACTCATGATTGTCTATATTGTAATTCCACGAACAAGAATGTATAATATTTCTATGGATATTGTTATGTTTATTCATTTGTATACCTAAATCTGATATTACTGCATACATTTTATTTTCATCACGAATAAACGTACAGACATTCTGATATTTGATTTCAGCAAATAGAAATCACTTGTTTCGGCACGAAAATAAGAAGTTGAACAATAATAATATTATTAATCATGTATACATGTATACGTAAATATGCGCAAGCAAGAAAGAAACAATCGCATATCGTGCTGCGTCAACAATTGTATCGAAAAGCGATGACAAGAAAATAAAAAAAAATATATGCAATTGTCGAATTCATTAGAGAAAATCGTTGTGGCCCTGATAAGGGCCGATATTTTATTTGTCGCTTTCCTCTCTCAGGAAATGTGTACTTATGCCTTCTTTTCGGTTTTTTTCGGTAACAAAACCGCCTGAATATTGGGCAAAACACCACCTTGAGCAATGGTTACTCCTGATAACAATTTATTGAGTTCTTCGTCGTTTCGAATGGCCAGCTGTAAATGTCTAGGAATGATACGGGTTTTTTTGTTATCGCGAGCCGCATTACCGGCCAATTCCAAGACTTCAGCTGCCAAATATTCCATTACTGCGGCTAAGTAAACCGGGGCGCCGGCACCAACTCGTTCGGCATAATTTCCCTTACGAAGGAGTCGATGAATACGTCCTACTGGGAATTGGAGTCCAGCCCGACTGGAACGGGACTTTGCCTTTCCCTTAACTTTACCTCCTTTTCCACGTCCAGACATGTCGAATCGTAGATTAGTATTATATATCGGATAAATTTAAAGAATTCACTGAGAATTATTCGATGTTGCTCTAACAGTAGCTTTCTATACAATGATTTCTATATAGAATCGACCTGTATTAATACCGTCCTACCGACCAATGGGCGTTCTCGAACGCTCAACTTTCCGGTGGGCGGAGCCTACTAGAGTTCCAGTTACTATCTGAAATAGTGACGACAGAGTGGCGTCTTTTACATTGAGTCGAAAGCAAACCTGCACGATAGTACTTGTTTGTTTGATATTGACGAAATTAAATTTTCAGAATGCCACCCAAAGCTAGTGGAAAGGCTGCGAAGAAGGCCGGAAAGGCCCAAAAGAATATATCGAAGACCGATAAGAAAAAGAAGAGGAGGAGGAAGGAAAGTTACGCAATTTATATCTACAAAGTATTGAAACAAGTCCATCCCGATACCGGAATATCCAGTAAAGCGATGAGCATCATGAACAGTTTCGTAAATGATATATTTGAGCGTATCGCAGCGGAAGCCTCCCGTCTTGCTCATTATAACAAGCGATCGACTATTACGAGCAGAGAAATTCAGACTGCAGTACGTCTGTTACTTCCTGGTGAATTGGCGAAGCACGCCGTCAGCGAAGGCACCAAAGCAGTTACGAAATATACCAGTTCGAAATAATTTACTTATTCCGGTCTACGATATACATTCTTAAAAAAAAACGGTTCTTTTCAGAACCACAAAATATTTATGAAAGAATTCTTACAATATCGTTTCGACGCTGAATGATAATTTATTTTTGCTAGGGCGCTAGGTCTCACTCGGTTGGGTTGCCTTGTTATCAGTACATTGTTACCTCCTTTCGTGAAACGCGCGATGATAATAAATAATTTTGCCACCTATATTTAGATGGTGCTTACCTACCTATCAACCTAAAAAGTTAACGTTCGTTACTGTTATACTAGTCATGTACTCTATTACTTATGTTATTTTTAACGTGTTTTTTATTTACGTGCTAATATGTTGTCTAAAAACGTTTATGATTAGCATTTCTGATTTCGACTATAACATTGACGATTTATATATTTCGGGTGGGGGTGGGTGTGTATTACTCCGTTATAGATAGAGCTCACAGTATCGTCGTTCGTTCGTTCGTTCGTTCGTGTTGTAGTATCGACCTTTTTATTGAAAGTATATTACGATGATTATATCTTATCGAATATAACATTAATAACGTTCGTTATTATTCGAATGCCGTTTTCATCGAACACTTTTATAGGGATAATTTTTGAAAATGTTGATGCTATTAGAAGCGTCGGTTCTTGGTTATAGTCGTGTATGAAGGTAGACACGAGGTCTCTTCGATGCCCCTATTCACTCGTGTATTTATCGAGTATTATCGGCTAATGTATCATGTTTCTATAGACAGTCGCGCCTATGATATTTATTCGAAGGTTCCTTCCAGATCATCGATTACGAGTATTTTCGGAAAGGAATTGTCTGGAGTTACGTCAAAATCATCAATACTTCATATTTCATTGTAATTTACTGTGAGTTGTCGAGGTTTAATATTAGCTTTTTCTTATCAGAAAATATTTTCGGAATACGTAGAATCTATCCACGTTATTGTGCTAGTCGAAGTCTAAATAGGAAACCGGCATTGATTTCGTAAAGAAGTTGATGCGAACATTTCGACAGCAGAATGGAAGCCGTCAATATCGTGTCTAACGAGAATGTCGAGCGTTCAGTCTCCCGTCCGCCTGTGCTTCGACCCAGAATATTTAAACAAACGGAACACCAGAGGACTACATCATTCTCTCTAGACGCCTAACGAGTGTAGCATCTATCTTCCGAGAATATATTGTCAGTTGTTTTTTTACTATGGCAGACATAGAAAATCAGAATTCTTCGGCTTCGGCTAATTCATCTTCGTCGCCGCAGGCACAGTCTACTGCGAAGAAAGAAAAGAAAGTTAAAAATCCAAGAAGTAAACCTTCTCACCCACCTACGTCGGAAATGGTTAATAACGCTATTAAAGGATTGAAGGAACGGGGTGGTTCCTCTTTACAAGCCATAAAAAAATATATTGCGGCGAATTATAAGGCTGACGCAGAAAAAGTGGCACCTTTCATCAAGAAATATCTTAAATCTGCGGTTGCTTCCGGATCATTAGTACAAACTAAAGGAAAAGGTGCATCGGGGTCGTTCAAATTGGCATCGGCATCTTCTGGTTCGGCAAAACCGTCGGCTACCGAAAAGAAAACGTCCGGTACGGCCGGTGCGAAGGCCAAAAAAACTCCCGTTAAACGCGTAGCTGGTGAAAAAGCTAAAACCGGCAAGAAGGCTGCTGCATCACCGAAAGGTAAGAAAGCCTCTCCGGAAAAGAAAGCGGCTGCCGCAGCCAAGCCTAAAAAGGTAACTGCCGAGGATAAAAAGACCGTCGCTTCTAAGGTTTCGTCCGCGACTTCTGCTAGTAAAACCAAGTCTCCTTCGAAAGCAAAGAAAACTAACAAAGGACCAACAAAAAAGCCGAAAGCACCCAAACCGAAAACCGCGAAAGCGACCCCTGCATCGGCATCTTCTCCGAAAGCCAAAAAAGCTGCCTCTCCAAAAAAGAAGAAGTAAATTCTTCTATCAGTTGACTTCTCTCTCCGGCGACGAAGTCTAAGAAAACAAATGGCCCTTTTCAGGGCCACAATTTTTTTTACAAGAATTCGTATATAATTCAACTGTCCAACAAATATATAAATAAATAGTCAGAACTACCTACCTAGCCTATCCCTATAAACAGAAAAAAAATAGATAAATAATATTTCTTCCGCCGCCGCCGCCGACTATCGAATTGATATGAATCGAATAATTTCGTAAAAGAGTAAAAATTAAAAAATATTGCTCTGTCTTTCTATTTCATTGAAATATGTCTTGTGAACAGTTGACTTATTTTCTGATATTGGGATCGTTTCAGGAAAATGAGTCAAAATCATTTCGAGATTTCCAAACTAAGGGTGTTCCATTTGAGAAATCACTGATTTTTATATCTTCAGAATTACTCATCGACTCCTAATACCTCGTTCATCATTTTGGAAATGTTACTCCTCCTACAAGACGACGGAATGTAATATTTTGATGAATCAATAATAGCTTATGTATTCTATGAGACTTGTTTTCAATTTTATAGGGAAATGGCTCGAGAACCGAATAATACCTACTTTTTCTGTATAAACGATCGAATATCTCGAGAACGATTCATTTTTGGTATAGGGTATATTACAAAAAGTCACTCGAGATTTATGCCAGGTATTCAAAAATATGAATCAGAGGAAATTTACGAAAAGATGGTGATGTTATGAGCGATCTTTCATTCAGTGATCGCTTGTTTTTCGTTATTTATCTCAGCCGTTTCTAAAAATGATCTTTTCGAAAGATTCGTTTCGGAAAGTAAAAAATTCAGTATTATAATCCATATTTGGATCATACTGAACATGTTCTGCAAACACCCGTGATTTAATATTTACGTGATGCGAGTTATTGAAAATATCATACATTCATTCATTCATTCATTCATATCTATCGATAAACGAATTCTTTCATCAATTGCATTTTGTGGTTCTGAAAAGAACCTTTTTTTTGTATATATTTTCAATATATATTGGGATATATATATATGAAATTAAGCTCGTTCTCCGCGTATTCTCCTTGCTAACTGAATGTCTTTGGGCATAATGGTAACGCGCTTGGCGTGAATGGCGCACAAATTCGTATCTTCGAAGAGTCCTACCAAATACGCCTCGCTAGCTTCTTGCAAAGCCATGACGGCTGAACTTTGGAATCGTAAATCGGTTTTGAAATCTTGAGCGATTTCTCGAACTAAACGTTGAAAGGGTAATTTCCTAATCAACAATTCAGTACTCTTCTGATAACGTCGAATTTCTCGGAGAGCAACAGTACCGGGTCTGTAACGATGAGGTTTTTTAACACCTCCCGTAGCCGGTGCACTTTTGCGAGCTGCTTTAGTAGCTAATTGTTTTCTCGGAGCTTTACCTCCAGTCGATTTACGAGCGGTCTGCTTGGTACGAGCCATTTTCAAAACCTATTGCGAATTGTAACGAACGAAATGTATACCGAACGATAGACGGACAACATATGAACTGAGTCGGCTTATACACGCCAACTATTATATACCATCTAGACGAGACGCCATTGGTCCGATTTCCAGTTGTGGGCGGAGTCATGAAATTTAACAAAACCCGACCGAGTTCGGTGTAGAACTTTAGTCGAAGTCTGTCGTTAGTATCACTAACAGTATTTCATTCGTATCGTGCAGTATATAATTTATTCTTAACATTCGAAATGACTGGTCGTGGCAAGGGAGGTAAAGGTTTAGGAAAAGGAGGAGCGAAACGTCATCGTAAAGTATTGCGTGATAATATCCAAGGAATAACGAAACCTGCCATTAGAAGATTAGCCCGTCGAGGTGGTGTTAAACGTATTTCGGGTTTGATATACGAAGAAACTCGTGGAGTACTCAAAGTATTTCTCGAAAATGTTATCAGAGATGCCGTAACATATACCGAACATGCGAAACGCAAAACCGTCACAGCCATGGATGTTGTATACGCCCTGAAAAGGCAAGGTCGAACCTTGTACGGATTTGGCGGTTGAATTTAATGCCTCCCCCTGTATTGTCCTTACCGTTTCCATAAAAAAAAGGTTCTTTTCAGAACCACAAAAGCTTATGAAATGAATTCGTGTGTATTTTTTATATTTTTGAAGTAAGTCTCAGGTCAAGAAAGTAATACAAATCATGAAATTATGAAACAACAAAATTTAATTGACGCTCCGGAGGGGCGACTTCATTGATGATTCCAGTGGCGCATTTGCTTTTTCAGCTGCAGGAAAACCCGGAAAAACCTGCAGCAGCAGCAAGCACCACATCATGTGAACATCTTGATCTACTAATGTCTTCTCTTTTATAAAACAAAATGTAGGGTATCTCCAGAGACTACAGTAAATTTAGAACATCGCCAGAACACTTAGTGACACGACTATCGTCAAACTTAATCGACCTCTGCCCTCCGGTAGCAAGCAGAATATCGGAAGCGTGAAATAAAAATTTGAATTGGAAATTTTGGCGAAATAACCCGAACGGAAAGTGTAGTGAAAATATAAAAGATAACGGAAAGTGTAGTGAAAATATAAAAGATAACGGAAAGTGTAGTGAACGTTTACCTCTGCCTTCCGCGAACAAGCAGAATATCGGAAGCGTGAAATAAAAATTTGAAATGGAAATTTTGGCGAAATAACCCGAACGGAAAGTGTAGTGAAAATATAAAAGAAAACGGAAAGTGTAGTGAAAATTTAAAAGTAGCGGAAAGTGTAGTGAAAACATAAATATACCGGAAAGTGTAGTGAACGTTTACTTCTGCCTTCCGCGAGCAAGCAGAATATCGGAAGCGTGAAATAAAAATTTGAATTGGAAATTTTGGCGAAATAACCCGAACGGAAAGTGTAGTGAAAATATAAAAGATAACGGAAAGTGTAGTGAAAACATAAATATAACGGAAAGTGTAATGAAAGTTTACCTCTGCCTTCTGGGAGCGAGCAGAATTTCGGAAGCGTGAAGAAAATATTTCAGATGGAAACTTTGGCGAAAATAATCGTGAACGGAAAGTGTGGTGAAAATATAAAAGTATCGGAAAGTGTAGTGAAACATAAATATAACGGAAAGTGTAATGAAAGTTTACCTCTGCCTTCTGGGAGCGAGCAGAATTTCGGAAGCGTGAAGAAAATATTTCAGATGGAAACTTTGGCGAAAATAATCGTGAACGGAAAGTGTGGTGAAAATATAAAAGTATCGGAAAGTGTAGTGAAAACATAAATATAACGGAAAGTGTAATGAAAGTTTACCTCTGCCTTCTGGGAGCAGCAGAATTTCGGAAGCGTGAAGAAAACATTTCAGATGGAAATTTTGGCGAAAATAAATCATGAACGGAAAGTGTGGTGAAAATATAAAAGTATCGGAAAGTGTGGTGAAAATATAAAAGTATCGGAAAGTGTAGTGAAAACATAAATATAACGGAAAGTGTAATGAAAGTTTACCTCTGCCTTCTGGGTGCGAGCAGAATTTCGGAAGCGTGAAGAAAAAATTTCAGATGGAAACTTTGGCGAAAATAATCGTGAACGGAAAGTGTGGTGAAAATATAAAAGTATCGGAAAGTGTAGTGAAAACATAAATATAACGGAAAGTGTAATGAAAGTTTACCTCTGCCTTCCGCGAACAAGCAGAATATCGGAAGCGTGAAATAAAAATTTGAAATGGAAATTTTGGCGAAATAACCCGAACGGAAAGTGTAGTGAAAATATAAAAGATAACGGAAAGTGTAGTGAAAACATAAATATAACGGAAAGTGTAATGAAAGTTTACCTCTGCCTTCTGGGAGCGAGCAGAATTTCGGAAGCGTGAAGAAAAAAATTTCAGACGGAAATTTTGGCGAAAATAATCATGAACGGAAAGTGTGGTGAAAATAACGGAAAGTGTGGTGAAAATATCGGAAAGTATAGTGAAATTTTCGCCAAAATTTCTCTTTGAAAATTTTTTATCACGCTTCCGAAATTCTGTTTGCTCCCATTAATTCAAGTATCGTCTCACCGTCTCAACTCATATGTTGTAATGGCGAGAAAGCGGTATAGGCCTTACACAAATTTTCACTACACTTTCCGATAAACATTGTAATCGAGACGTCCTGTTGTCAGAACGTTATCCTATAATATTTTAATATATCGATCGATATGCGTATTCATGTCTGATACAATATCATATCGACGGATATAAATTATATTGACTAGGACTATACGAAAAGTGGAAAAAACCGAAAGTCGCGTAGGGTCCCGTCAGCGTTAACGGAAAACGGGCGATGTGCTCGAAACGCCGCTATAGGGGGATAGGTACGTTTCGAAACGGATCGAAAACGCTTCCTCTATAGTATCGGCAGACGCTTGCTCGAGCGCTGTCGGTACCGTGGTCACCGATAACCAAATCACACGATATTCGTTTTTCTGCTGAATAATAACATTAATTCGATATCGTGTCGAGTGCGGGCTTCGCCCACGGTGGTGTGGATAGTTCGTAGTAGTATATCTTCTGCTTCTACCCAACCGAAACCGTCAGACACTGCGAGATCGCGGATTTAGCGAGCGTTTCTACGTAAGCGGTCCCTATGCGATCAACCAAAAAATAACAAAAATTTTGTTATTACACAAAATATGCGACAGCTCTCCTCTGTCCGAGCGAGAATAAATATAATTTCGGAACGAATCTTTCGAGAACACCGAGTCGCTTTCAATCTAGCGAAGGGTCGAGAGAATGTTCGAAGTTTTGTGCCGGTCGACGTATATATCGTCTATTATATATTGTATTTCGAAAAATTACCATACGTACGTGTACGCCGGTGGTTTGTGTAACATTATCATCAGGTCGAGTACGACGAGCGTGTGTTGTAATATTTCTTCTTGAGCAATGTTATAGTTCGATTTGTTGTCGGTCCGGTTTTATTTGAATGAAATAATGCAGAGACACATAGAGATATATAACAACTTTTTCGTTGAGCGTGGCGTTTCGAAAATTTATATTTCGTATAACGCACACACAACACGCACGAAAAGAGAATATAGATCTGTTTCCGTATTTATTATTATTTTAATATTATGGAGACTGAACTAGTTCTACGATAGAACGTCAGCTCCCTGGTTGATCCTGCCAGTAGTCATATGCTTGTCTCAAAGATTAAGCCATGCATGTCTCAGTACAAGCCAAATTAAGGTGAAACCGCGAAAGGCTCATTAAATCAGTTATGGTTCCTTAGATCGTACCCACATTTACTTGGATAACTGTGGTAATTCTAGAGCTAATACATGCAAACAGAGTTCCGACCGGA
>NW_027412742.1:37500-57750 GCF_025532065.1 Leptinotarsa decemlineata
TTAGGGATCGTAGGGAACCCTCTGGTCCGGCCTAGTGCCATCGTGGTGGCCAGTTGCACCCCCGCGGCGCCCATTAGATAGATAGTGAATAGGGAACATATAATAGAATCGCAGATCTTGTGTATGAAAAGGAAGATCGCAGCAATGCAGGGAAACCGCGACGTTCCGAACTCGGGGAGCGAGGACGGAGCTCCGTATAGATCCTCCGGCGGCCTAGCACCTGCCGGCTCTGGTCTGCGTGCGACAGGCGGCCCAGGAGCGGATGGTCCGTTGCAAATCCACACCCAGCCGGGTATCACTTCAGGACCGCTCCGGGTACCGTCCTGGCGACATGGCGCCCAACGTGGGGCATTTTTGCGTCTCCAGGAGGAGGCATCGAGGAAAGAACGAGCTTCTGCGACGAACGAGGAGCGTTTTGAGAATAAGGGAGGTCTAGAGACTCCCTTTAGGAGTCTTACTTCCACGTTTGAGGAGGAAGGCGAGGGGACCGCTCAAGAAAGCCTTGACCATACCCTTAGGGATGCGGAAGGAGCATCCTTTCGGATAATCAGTGAGATTGGGTCCCCACCTTCACTCCAAACGACTTGGACCCTTCCAAGGGCAAGCAGAGGACTTATGAGTCCCCCGCGAGAGGAGCCTGCTCTGGCTGCAGGCCTTGTACCAAATAGCCAGTGGCGCCCAGAGATAAATAGACACGTGACTTTTCAGCCTCTTGGGCAAGAGTCTGGAAGGCGAGAGAGTCAAGAGGATTCGATTGATAGGCTGTCGGCTATGCTATGTAGAGTGCTCAGCCAAGCCCAAAAGCCGAATAATAGCCGTTTCGAAAGGTTTAGGCTCCCGACGTTTTCCGGAAGCGAAAACGAAGACCCGGAAGTTTTTATTTCTAAGCTTTCAACGGAGTTGGTGAGGAGTGATGTTCCGGAAGGAGACTGGGTACATATACTGTTTGCTCAGCTCACTGGAGACGCTTCTAAATGGGCAGCAATATATTCACAGACCCAAATCACCTGGTCGATGATGGTGGCGAGACTAATTCAGAAATACGCCAGCCCTGAGCTGATCGCAAAGCTCACGGCAAAGTTCTATGGGGAAGGACAAGACCGAAATACGAAGGCGGACGTATTTATAATTAAAAAGTTTGGACTAGCAAAAAGGCTGTTTCCTGGCGGGCAGGAAAGGGAGGTCTTGCAGATCATAGCCCAACTACTTTCACCTGAGCTGCGTTGCTTCTTTCGGGGCAAGCAGTTGGTAAACATTGAGAATTTGATACAAGACGCTAGCAACATTGAGGAGGACTTGAGGTTGTCCAAACAAATGCATAGAAGCATAAACCCCCAAACCGATCGCACCTTGACGGGTCCGAACTCAGGCAATGTAGTCCGCAACCAAGGAGGGTGGAACAACAATCGGGGTGCTGGCTCTGCGGAGATTTACCGTCCCCCACAGCGGGCTGCTGATCAAGATAGATCAGCACCCAGGCAGGCAGCGAGCAATGAGCGTCGTGAACGCCACAATAACGTGGTGGAAGCGATGTCCTCGGAGCAGGTGGAAAACTAGATGGGGCTGGAGCATCTAGCAGTGGAGAGCCGAAGGCCCCAATAGTTGAGAACCACTGCAAAAACTCCCCAAACTTCACTGAGCTGGAGTGTTACATGTCTCTAGCCGAAGAACGCCCTCTGATAGGGAGGAACCTCCCTAGGATCCCTTGCACAGTCAATTCCACGACTCTGCCCGCCCTTATTGATACTGGAGCTTCCAGTAATTTCATTCAAGCTAGCGTGATCGCTCATATGGATTTAACCAGACTTCCGAACCCGGCTACGGTGTTCATGGGCTGCGAAAGCAACATAAGCCAGAGTTTAGGCCAGATCACGCTGCCAGTGGAAATCGAAGAACGGAAGTTCCAGATTAAATTTACGGTCCTTACCAAGTTGCAGGAGCAAATAATCTTGGGTCTTCCTTTCCTTAAGAAAACTGAAGCTACTATAGATGTAGGCAGAGGGTCAATCTATTTGGGGCAAGCCCCCAGATTGTGCATTTATTTTGAAACGTACCCAAGCCAAAGAAATTTCTTAAGGAAGGATATCCCGCTGGAGTTGGAAGACTCTCAATTTTCCCCCGAGAGCAAGGATAAGCTCCTCCCGATTTTAAAACAATTCCCAGATGTCTTCGAGGAGACAATTCGTCAGCCCCAAACCAAGGCTACGGTACATAAGATAAGAGTGAAGGAGGAGAGGCCCTTCCGACAGTCCCGTTATGGAAAAATGTCGGAGGTGCGGAAGGCAATCGTCCATGACGAAATCTCTAAATTATTAGAGGCAGGAGTGATTGCCCGAAGCACCTCTCCTTACTGCTCGCCAGTAGTCTTGGTCCCCAAGAAAGGGGGGAAACTCCGGTTCTGTGTAGATTATAGACAGATAAACAAGTTGATTATAACGGAGGCCCCCTATCTACCCCCAATTCAGGAGACGGTGCGAGAGATGGGTAGGGCATCCATCTTCACAACCTTAGATCTAAGGAACGGTTTCTGGCAGGCCCCATTGGACAAGGAGTCTAGGAAGTACACCGCATTCGGAGGACCGGATGGAGCGGTGTACGAGTTCAAGGTTCTCAGCTTTGGACTCAAGAATGGGCCTGCCGTGTTCCAGAAACTGATGTCGGAAGTCTTGGTAGGTTTTGTAGACAAGTTCTGCAAGGTCTACCTGGACGACATCATTGTATATTCACATGATCTACAGGAGCACTGCGGTCACTTGCAGCTGATATTGGAGCGACTGAGGCTTCATGGGCTCTGGCTGTCCCCATCCAAGTGCCAGTTCGGGTCTAGCACCTTGAACTACCTCGGCCGGGTCGTATCCAAGGATGGGAATAAGCCGCAGGAGCAACACGTTTTAAACGTAAAGGAGTTCCCAGCGCCCAGTAATATAAAGCAGGTGCGCGCCTTCTTGGGCACCGCCGGATGGCTTAGGGAATACATCCCGAATTTTGCCGAGATAGCCGCACCGCTGACCGACCTTATCGATAGAAAGAAAAGGTTTCTCTGGACCTCGGAAGCGCAAGACAGCTTCCAGGCAATAAAGGAAGCCGTTTCCCAGCCGTTAGAGTTAGCGCGACCTGACCCCCACTTACCATATGGCCTCCAGACGGACGCCAGCCATATTGGCATTGGCGCCGTATTGTTCCAAATAGACCCCCAAGGAGGTAATAGGAGGATAATCGCTTATAGTAGCGCCAAGCTAAACGCCACCGAAAGGAAATATCATATCAATGAGACCGAATGCCTTGCGGTGGTGTGGGCGATTAAAAAGTACAAGCATTATCTCCAGGATGGGAGCTTTACCTTGTTCACCGATAATTCGGCACTGCTGTGGTTAGACAAGATGAAGGATGAGAAAGCCAAGCTGACTCGCTGGTCTTTGCTCCTACAGGAATATGATTTCAGGGTGGAACACATACCAGGTAAGAGGAATCAGCTACCTGACTTTCTGTCCCGAAATCCGACCCAGCCCCAAACAAATATGGACCTTGATACCGACGTAGAGAGGATGTTCTTTCCTCACAAAGAAATGGAGACACCTGACGAAGCGGAGGATGAGATCCTGCTTCAGCTCGCGGACGAGTTGGGCGAGCTATTTAACGTATGCGACTTGGTCTGCGTACAGGCCAGCGACCCCGAGACGTTGAATCAGATACAGACCTGGTTCGAGGAGGTCGCTGAACTGCAACGTAGTAGTGATAGCGTAAGACGTTTTAGGCTCCGGATCGAGAGGGCCAGAGCGAACCCTAATCCGACCGAATACGAGAAACGGATCCTGCATGATTTCCAAATGGAAAGTGATTTATTGTACTATGTGGGACCTAACCAGGATGCCAAGAGGTTACTGGTCCCAAGGCGCTGCTGGGATCAGTTAATCCGGCGTTATCATGATCAAGCAGGTCACCCCGGAGTAGAAGAAACCCAGAATCAGATCAGTAGACATTTCTACTGGTCTAATATGCGGAAGCAGGTCTCCGCATATGTGAACACGTGTCTGACTTGCGCAACAACGAAGCGGAGTCCTCCCCAGGAAGCCGCCCCCCTACGGCCGAATGAGCCAGACCGTCCCTGGCAGATGGTATCAATTGACGTACTTGGCCCCTATAGCCCTACGGAAAAGGGTAATAGGTATATCATATTGGCCACCGACTGCTTCAGCAAATGGGTAGAGGCCCGCACCGCAGAGTCTGTTCAGTCGGCCACCGTGATTGAATTTCTTGCGCAGGAGATCTGCTATCGGTGGGGGTTCCCGGAGGTGGTGATCACGGATAGTGCCGCGATGTTCTTGGGCAGGAACTGGGAACAGTACTGCCAACGGAATGAGATCGCGACGCGGACTAGCCCCGGGTACCACCAACAGGCTAACCCTGTAGAAAGACGGGTTCAGGAGCTGAAGAAGATGCTGCGGGCTGCCTTGATAGGTAAAGACGAATCGCACTGGGAGCGATGTCTCCCGGAAATTATCTTCAACTTACGAACCCGTACCAACGCGGCTTCGAATGTCACTCCCTGCCAGCTCCTGCTAGGCTACGAGTTGCCTCGGCCTGGCGATTGGGACACTCCCCTACAAAGGAGACGAAGGCCTCATAATGAGGACCGTGCCCAACGCGTAGAGGAAGCACAGCAGAGCTCGGCTGCGTATCGCAATAAACGGTTCCCGGATAAGAACAAAGTGCCGGCTGTCGTGTTCGTGCCGGGCCAGTGGGTGCTGTGTCGAAATTACGACAAGAGAGCTCGGAAGAACTTTGGGCCAACGTGGACAACTCCGTGTCGAGTCCAGAGGCAGTTGGGTCCTAACACATACGTGGTGAATAAAGGTGGTGTAGACCGGGTCATCCACACGGACGATCTGAGACCTGCCCCACCTCCGCGAGAAGGTCAGGAGCACCTTGACCCGCGCTCGGCGCATGTAGATTAAATAGCTTAGGTATAAGATAAGTAAGATCCCTTGTGTAATTATTGTTGTTGCCAGCAGAGCCTGAGAGGAGGGACAGGCAAGGAAGCTGAGTGATGTATTTTGTTAAAAACTTAGGTTAAGGGGGATAAAATATTGTAAATTAGGTTAAGGACTTATTGTAAAAAGATTGTTTTGAGTATTTCCCTAATAAAGAGTACTTCCTGGTCTCGGTTTTAAAGAAACTACAAGCGACTCCTTAAAGCGGGGGGGTGTTACCAACGTCCAATAATTCAGTATATGTATCGCGAAGATTAGCGAATCAGAGAAGGCGAAGGGAAGGATAGCTAGTAGGCGGAGCCTACGCGCGCGCGCCGCGTATGGATAAATATAGACGGCTTCGCGGGTTAGGGCAGCTGAGTCTGACTCTGAGCATTGTAAAGTAAACATCGAGCGTTTTTGACCTGAATTATTGGAAGTTGGCTAATTATAGTTTTTGGAATTGTAAAGGAGTCTTCGGCAGTAGTTTCTTTATACTGAGATTAGGGAAGTAAAAACAAACACCCCAAATTACTTCCCGAAGTGAATTCGACATAAATAACTGCCCAAATTTGCCTTTTTCAAGGCAACAACACTACTGGAGTTTTTTTTCCAAAGAGGAGTTTTCCTAGGAGCTTGGACGTCCAACTATATAAATACACATAGATATATACCGAGGTGTACATATACATCCCCATCGTTGTACCAAGGAGATTTCCAGGATAATAAAACACCAACAGTGTCTCTCAGGAGCTGTAAACCGACTCTAAACTGAACTTGTTAGTTCAAACTTGTCCTTTTTAGGACTACCTTATAAAAAGAATTCGAAATCTGCTACTTCGGCGTCACGCCGCACCGAGGGACCCACTAGCCGGCCTTCTTGGACGTATTTGGCCTACCCAGGCTTGAATACATCGGAGGGTACGCCGACCCAGCATATCTAAGGGGCAGTCTACGTGGGCTGTCCCATTGCACTGATATCTGGGGGCTTTAAAGCGACCGTGCGCCTCCGGAGGCAGTCTCTTTCCTTCGGGTTTAGGGAGCTAGGTAGGTCAAATCGCGATAGTGTGTCGGCTAGGTTTAGGGATCGTAGGGAACCCTCTGGTCCGGCCTAGTGCCATCGTGGTGGCCAGTTGCACCCCCGCGGCGCCCATTAGATAGATAGTGAATAGGGAACATATAATAGAATCGCAGATCTTGTGTATGAAAAGGAAGATCGCAGCAATGCAGGGAAACCGCGACGTTCCGAACTCGGGGAGCGAGGACGGAGCTCCGTATAGATCCTCCGGCGGCCTAGCACCTGCCGGCTCTGGTCTGCGTGCGACAGGCGGCCCAGGAGCGGATGGTCCGTTGCAAATCCACACCCAGCCGGTATCACTTCAGGACCGCTCCGGGTACCGTCCTGGCGACATTTCCAGCGCCGACGGCCTTCAGTTGTTCTCGAGCATTCGAAGTAGTAATAACGTATTTCGCTCGTACTTTTTTTCTCTATAATCTTCCGTTTGTATTACACAAAATGACTGGTAGAGGAAAAGGAGGAAAGGGATTAGGAAAAGGCGGAGCAAAAAGACATCGCAAAGTGTTGCGAGATAATATTCAAGGAATTACGAAGCCTGCCATCAGAAGATTAGCTCGTCGTGGAGGTGTAAAACGTATATCCGGATTGATATACGAAGAAACTCGTGGAGTACTCAAAGTATTTCTCGAAAATGTTATCAGAGATGCGGTAACATATACAGAACACGCCAAAAGAAAAACCGTCACGGCCATGGACGTAGTATACGCTCTCAAACGTCAAGGGCGTACATTATATGGTTTCGGCGGTTAGATTCATATTCCGACGAGAAATTTAAAAAAAAAAACGGTTCTTTTCAGAACCACAATTTGTTTTCAAAACGAATTCGATTTATATACTTTACTTTGGTGTGAGTAATAATTAACGAATTACCAAATTAAATTCGAACGATATACCCATCTAATTTTAAGCATTATCTGTCATTCTTTTGATTACCTGAATAATTGCTTCATTTTATCCTGTATACTTAACGAAATTATTAATTTCAACCTTACTACATCTGTATACGAAGAAGAAAAGAGAAGAACGATCTGTACAATTAGATTATATACCACTCGGTTTCTAAATCTATAGGACAGGGAAGCTACTGGTATCTAGCTAGCTAGCTAGGTAGCTCCCAAACTATTCAATTATTCACCAATAGAAATTACATATGAAACTTTTCTGAAACGCCGCTTTAAAACGCGATACCATTTGTACGTAAAGAAAAAATTGAAAAAATGAATATTCATAAACTGATCGAAGGTTAATGAACCACTGTCCAAATATTATTGTTTTATGCTTATAATATTCATCTATCCCATTTCACAAATTACTATGAATAATAATAACAACCTATTTTTATATACTCGTCATTCATTTCTGCAGATATTGAAATGTATGTATGCATTCATCTATGCTATATAATTTAATTAGGTATAATTTTTTTTTGTTTCATTTATTCATTCCAATTTACTCATGATTGTCTATATTGTAATTCCACGAACAAGAATGTATAATATTTCTATGGATATTGTTATGTTTATTCATTTGTATACCTAAATCTGATATTACTGCATACATTTTATTTTCATCACGAATAAACGTACAGACATTCTGATATTTGATTTCAGCAAATAGAAATCACTTGTTTCGGCACGAAAATAAGAAGTTGAACAATAATAATATTATTAATCATGTATACATGTATACGTAAATATGCGCAAGCAAGAAAGAAACAATCGCATATCGTGCTGCGTCAACAATTGTATCGAAAAGCGATGACAAGAAAATAAAAAAAAAATATATGCAATTGTCGAATTCATTAGAGAAAATCGTTGTGGCCCTGATAAGGGCCGATATTTTATTTGTCGCTTTCCTCTCTCAGGAAATGTGTACTTATGCCTTCTTTTCGGTTTTTTTCGGTAACAAAACCGCCTGAATATTGGGCAAAACACCACCTTGAGCAATGGTTACTCCTGATAACAATTTATTGAGTTCTTCGTCGTTTCGAATGGCCAGCTGTAAATGTCTAGGAATGATACGGGTTTTTTTGTTATCGCGAGCCGCATTACCGGCCAATTCCAAGACTTCAGCTGCCAAATATTCCATTACTGCGGCTAAGTAAACCGGGGCGCCGGCACCAACTCGTTCGGCATAATTTCCCTTACGAAGGAGTCGATGAATACGTCCTACTGGGAATTGGAGTCCAGCCCGACTGGAACGGGACTTTGCCTTTCCCTTAACTTTACCTCCTTTTCCACGTCCAGACATGTCGAATCGTAGATTAGTATTATATATCGGATAAATTTAAAGAATTCACTGAGAATTATTCGATGTTGCTCTAACAGTAGCTTTCTATACAATGATTTCTATATAGAATCGACCTGTATTAATACCGTCCTACCGACCAATGGGCGTTCTCGAACGCTCAACTTTCCGGTGGGCGGAGCCTACTAGAGTTCCAGTTACTATCTGAAATAGTGACGACAGAGTGGCGTCTTTTACACATTCGACATCGAGAGCTCGTAGAGGCAACATCGACTAGAAGTGAAAGTTTACCTGTGAAGGACCACCTAAGGAGGCAAACTGTGAAGTGTTTAAGAGACACACAAACAACAGTTCTTATCAGAACTGATAAAGAGAATTCAGTTCTTCTTAGAACTAAATATAATATTAGAATTTTAATCCACTTATTTTCAGGGAGTCCACTCCACACAGACCGTAAAAAATGGAAGCTGAAAACAAAGCTCTAAAAGAAGACAACGCAAAGCTAAGAGACACACTGGACAAGCTGGTCAGCCAAATGGCTGACATGAACAAGAAATTCGACCTACTACTGGCCGAAAACGCAGCCCTCAGAAGAAGGCAAGAGGATAGGACAAAACCTGCCGAAAAATCGCAGGAGAAGAACAAGGAAGAAATCAAAAGCAAAGCCCCAGCAAAACCAAAACAAGAGGAAAAAGAAAAAGACAAGAAAATAGACACCGCCGTCATCAAGGAAACGGAAAAAAAAAAGAAGCCTCCCAGAAGAGGCAAAGAAAGCCTGAAAACACCACAGATACGGAGACAGAAGACGGATTCGAAAAGGCCGAAACGAGAAAGGCGAGGAAAGCAAGGAAGAGAACCTCGCGACTTGTCGTATTACAAAAGAAACCGGAGGAAACGGAAATGGAGACAGAGGAAACAACAAAACCGGAAGAGACGTCCATTACTGGGAACATACCAGCAATCATACCAACCGGAGAACGCAAAACTCCGGAGGTCCCAGTCTGGCCAACCCCCAGGCAAACCGAGGACAGGCCAAGCGAACAAGGAGGATCAACAAACGCGGTCACGCACCCGAAACAAACAAATCCCATGTCACCACCACCAATAGTTGTCCATGACAGCAAACGGTGGAATGAAATCTCCAGAGGTCTCGAAGCCCGTAAAATAGGATATAACAAGGCAAGACTTACTAGAGATGGTATCTACATCTACGCAAACAACGAAGAAGAGTGGCGCAAAGCCACCAGATACATGGAAGAATTCCGCCTGGAATTCCACACGTTCACCCTTAAGAAAGAAATCCCACTCCACGCAGTGATCCGGGGGATACCGGAGAACGTGGAGGACGCGGACGTCGCGGCAGATCTCACCAGACAAGGCTTTGAGGTTCTGGAATGTCACAGAATGACGTCCAGAAAAACCAGACAAATTCTGCCACTATTCCTGGTCAAAGTACCTAAAGACCAGGACAAAATATACGCATTGAGAACATGCGTAAATCTGATCGTGCGGGCGGAGCCGCAAAGAATTAACAAGAGAGAGATAAGGCAGTGCCACCGATGCCAGTACTTCGGGCATGCACAGAGATGTTGCCACGCAACCGCACGTTGCGTAAAATGCGGTGAACAACACGAGACTAGAGAATGCCAAAAGCAAAGGGAAGAGCCGGCCAAATGCGCAAACTGCCTGGGTGCGCATCCGGCAAGCTACAGGGGATGCAGAATGTTCCCCAAACCAAGACCCTCGCAATCAACAGGAAACAGGCCTCGACAAACGGAGAGTCAGAGGCCCCGGCAACAAACAGCTCAGAGAAAGCCAGCACCAAAGGCACAACAAACCGGAGGAAGCGAGCTGATCCAAATTCTAGGAAATCTGACGACTGAGCAGCAAAAGATCGCGCAAGCGGTCTTAGCAGCCCTAATCCAAACACCCGGACGACAGTAATGCCAGCACGAGTGCCTGGAAGACTAGTCGTAGGATCGTGGAACATCAACGGTTTCACAGAAAGAAGAAACGAGCTACTGGAGCTACTATCGCGCCTAGAAATAGACGTCATGGCGCTCCAGGAGACACGGATAAGAAGCGAAAAGAGCTACCGCATCCCAGGATATAACATGTACAGGACAGACAGGCCAGGGGGGCGCAACGCCGCGGGAGGCGTTGCGCTACTAGTCAAAACAGACCTAGCGCAAAACGAAGAAAGAAGACCGGAAACCCAAATCGGCGAAGCAGTAGCAGTTAGAGTCAACGTGAGACGCTACGAGCAGCTGAAAATATCGTCGGTATACCTACCCCCGCAAGGTAGAAGAATAGAAAGAACCGACTTGGCAGAATTATTCCCAGATCACCATCCCACAGTGGCCATCGGCGACTTCAACGCAAAGTCGCCAGACTGGAACTGTAGGTTCGCAAACACAAGAGGCAGAGATATAGTAAGATTACTAGACGAATTTGAGGACATCGAGGTAGTAGCACCGAACAGCCCAACGTACTACCCGCAAGCAGACGCAGTCCCAAGCACTCTTGACATCGCGCTAGTACAAAACATCGATACTACGGAGATGGAAGTACTAGAGGAAGGGTCGTCAGACCACAACCCCATCCTATTCACAATAGGAAGGGGAGAAGTGGAAGCAGACAACCCAACGAAGCGAATCATAGACTGGACAAGATTCCAACGAACCATACACGACGCGCTGGGTGAGATACCACGCATCGAAACAAAAACAGATCTGGAGAACGCCACGGACCAGCTTCAGCAGGCGATCACACAAACAACGGAAAGAAGCGCGAGGGAAGTCCCAGCCACGCGCTTTAACTTCCAAGAGCACCTTCCACCAGAAACGATGGAACTAATCAGAATAAGAAGACGCCTGAAAAGACAGTACCAAAGAACACGTGCACCGATGGACAAAAGGTGCATGAATAGAGCAAACAGGATACTGAAAGAAGAGCTGAAAGCGATCCGAGAAAGACAATGGACCACCCGTCTGGAAGAGCTGGCCACAGAAGATAGATCTGCGTGGCAAATGCAGAAGAAACTTAGGAACGGACCGCGACAACCCTGCCCACCAATACACGGCGAGCAAGGAATAGTCTACACTGACCAGGAGAAGGCGGAAGCATTCGCGGACAACTTCGAAAGGCAGTGCAAAGAGAATGACGTCCCGTTCACAGACGAGGTAGAGGAAATAGAAAACCAGGTGGAAAGAACGGTACGGAGGCTCAACCGACGAACAGATAATGCGCAACCCCTGGCCCCGACATCGCCTGAGGAAGTGAAAGACATTCTGAGGCACCTTATCACTCGGAAAGCACCAGGCCCAGACAACATAACAAATAGAGCACTGAAAGTGCTGCCGCGAAAGGGTATAGCAGCCATAACCAACATCATAAATGCTATACTCAGACTGCAACACTTCCCGTACCAGTTCAAAGAGGCAACGGTAATCCACATACCAAAGCCCAAGAAGAACCACCTGTTTCCAGCGAACCACCGGCCAATAAGCTTACTGCCATCCATAAGCAAAGTGGCGGAACGCGTCATCCTGAAGAGACTGGAAGAACAAACCAGAGAGTTAGGGATCCTCCCCAACGAACAATTCGGTTTTAGATCAGAGCACTCAACAGAGCTACAAGTCCTGAGGGTAGTGGAATTTGCGACAGAAGGCTTCAACCTTGGCAAAGGACACAACACCGGAGCTATCTTCCTAGACGTCTCCAAGGCGTTCGACAGAGTTTGGCACGACGGGCTACTAGCCAAGATGAGCGATTTCGGATACTCCAAACCAATGGTAAGATTAATCCAGTCTTTTCTAGCTGACAGGCGATGCCGATGCAGAGTAGGAGACGAATTATCAACAGTTCGACTACTGGAGGCAGGAGTCCCGCAAGGTGCAGTCCTTTCGCCACACCTCTACTCCGTATACACGGCAGACGTGCCCAAGCCAGAGAACAACTTTAACAAGTTGGCACTCTACGCGGACGACACGGCCCTGCTGGCGAGATCTAGGAGTCAAGCACTCGTAACAAGATACCTGCAACAACAGGCAGACAGATTAGAGGAGTGGGCTAACCTGTGGAAGATCAGTATCAACCCTGACAAGAGTCAGGCGATACTGTTCACCCGCAGGTTCGTACAACCGGAAGGCAACGTCATCTTCAACGGACAAGAGATTCCGTGGACAAACAAAGCAACATATCTCGGGGTCATCCTAGACAAGAAGTTAACATTCCAGGAACACGTACAACAGAGAATTGGAATGGCCAAACAGGCCAGAAGACGCCTGGCGCCGATCATAGGAAGAAGTAGTAACATGGCACTGAAAGTCAAACTACTGATGATCAGAACGATCCTAATGCCGATAATTCTGTACGCATGCACTGCCTGGGGCCAGTGCGCGCAGACATACAGAAAGAAGATCCAAGCATTTATGAACACGAGCGTAAGGGCCGCCGTAAATGCACCGTATTACATCCCGAACAGATTCATATACAGAGATCTAGGACTGGACACGCAGTATGTGGACGTGTATATGAGAGAACATGCAGAAAGCATGTTCGATAGAATCAGATCGCACTCAAATCCAGCGTTTCGCGATCTACACGATGCGTTGAACATGGATGACCCCAGGTTCCGAGAAAGGGACAAACATCCAAGGCCGACAAGACAAAATCAGAGACCGCCCCCACGAGTCGCCGTCAGGCGGCTCAGGCAAGTATAAAAATCTTAAGTGTATTAACCATATATTCTCTTACAGGAAAACCGCGATTCAATTTCAAAATCACATTTCTCAGCTTCACTGGGAAAAGCCCGACTATTACAACTATGGCCGCCGTTAGCTTTGGGGGCCCCCATGCAAAAATTCAATTAGGAATACCGCGACAAACAAGAGCCAAATAAAATTTAAACCGAGAAGTTAGATAGGGAAATAAAAGCACCTAAAGGCTGGTTTCCAACCAAAAGAGGTTAGATATCAATCTTGCTGAAGTGCCAGCAGCTGGATTGAGGACCGTTTCCTTAAGAAACGGGGGTGGAAGGAAAGGGTCGCCAGGTCCAAACCTGCGGAAGCATTTCCGTAAGGAGGGAGCTTGCGACCTGGGCACACAACCCGGGAGGGGCATGGGGGGGGCGTCTTTTACATTGAGTCGAAAGCAAACCTGCACGATAGTACTTGTTTGTTTGATATTGACGAAATTAAATTTTCAGAATGCCACCCAAAGCTAGTGGAAAGGCTGCGAAGAAGGCCGGAAAGGCCCAAAAGAATATATCGAAGACCGATAAGAAAAAGAAGAGGAGGAGGAAGGAAAGTTACGCAATTTATATCTACAAAGTATTGAAACAAGTCCATCCCGATACCGGAATATCCAGTAAAGCGATGAGCATCATGAACAGTTTCGTAAATGATATATTTGAGCGTATCGCAGCGGAAGCCTCCCGTCTTGCTCATTATAACAAGCGATCGACTATTACGAGCAGAGAAATTCAGACTGCAGTACGTCTGTTACTTCCTGGTGAATTGGCGAAGCACGCCGTCAGCGAAGGCACCAAAGCAGTTACGAAATATACCAGTTCGAAATAATTTACTTATTCCGGTCTACGATATACATTCTTAAAAAAAAACGGTTCTTTTCAGAACCACAAAATATTTATGAAAGAATTCTTACAATATCGTTTCGACGCTGAATGATAATTTATTTTTGCTAGGGCGCTAGGTCTCACTCGGTTGGGTTGCCTTGTTATCAGTACATTGTTACCTCCTTTCGTGAAACGCGCGATGATAATAAATAATTTTGCCACCTATATTTAGATGGTGCTTACCTACCTATCAACCTAAAAAGTTAACGTTCGTTACTGTTATACTAGTCATGTACTCTATTACTTATGTTATTTTTTAACGTGTTTTTTATTTACGTGCTAATATGTTGTCTAAAAACGTTTATGATTAGCATTTCTGATTTCGACTATAACATTGACGATTTATATATTTCGGGTGGGGGTGGGTGTGTATTACTCCGTTATAGATAGAGCTCACAGTATCGTCGTTCGTTCGTTCGTTCGTTCGTGTTGTAGTATCGACCTTTTTATTGAAAGTATATTACGATGATTATATCTTATCGAATATAACATTAATAACGTTCGTTATTATTCGAATGCCGTTTTCATCGAACACTTTTATAGGGATAATTTTTGAAAATGTTGATGCTATTAGAAGCGTCGGTTCTTGGTTATAGTCGTGTATGAAGGTAGACACGAGGTCTCTTCGATGCCCCTATTCACTCGTGTATTTATCGAGTATTATCGGCTAATGTATCATGTTTCTATAGACAGTCGCGCCTATGATATTTATTCGAAGGTTCCTTCCAGATCATCGATTACGAGTATTTTCGGAAAGGAATTGTCTGGAGTTACGTCAAAATCATCAATACTTCATATTTCATTGTAATTTACTGTGAGTTGTCGAGGTTTAATATTAGCTTTTTCTTATCAGAAAATATTTTCGGAATACGTAGAATCTATCCACGTTATTGTGCTAGTCGAAGTCTAAATAGGAAACCGGCATTGATTTCGTAAAGAAGTTGATGCGAACATTTCGACAGCAGAATGGAAGCCGTCAATATCGTGTCTAACGAGAATGTCGAGCGTTCAGTCTCCCGTCCGCCTGTGCTTCGACCCAGAATATTTAAACAAACGGAACACCAGAGGACTACATCATTCTCTCTAGACGCCTAACGAGTGTAGCATCTATCTTCCGAGAATATATTGTCAGTTGTTTTTTTACTATGGCAGACATAGAAAATCAGAATTCTTCGGCTTCGGCTAATTCATCTTCGTCGCCGCAGGCACAGTCTACTGCGAAGAAAGAAAAGAAAGTTAAAAATCCAAGAAGTAAACCTTCTCACCCACCTACGTCGGAAATGGTTAATAACGCTATTAAAGGATTGAAGGAACGGGGTGGTTCCTCTTTACAAGCCATAAAAAAATATATTGCGGCGAATTATAAGGCTGACGCAGAAAAAGTGGCACCTTTCATCAAGAAATATCTTAAATCTGCGGTTGCTTCCGGATCATTAGTACAAACTAAAGGAAAAGGTGCATCGGGGTCGTTCAAATTGGCATCGGCATCTTCTGGTTCGGCAAAACCGTCGGCTACCGAAAAGAAAACGTCCGGTACGGCCGGTGCGAAGGCCAAAAAAACTCCCGTTAAACGCGTAGCTGGTGAAAAAGCTAAAACCGGCAAGAAGGCTGCTGCATCACCGAAAGGTAAGAAAGCCTCTCCGGAAAAGAAAGCGGCTGCCGCAGCCAAGCCTAAAAAGGTAACTGCCGAGGATAAAAAGACCGTCGCTTCTAAGGTTTCGTCCGCGACTTCTGCTAGTAAAACCAAGTCTCCTTCGAAAGCAAAGAAAACTAACAAAGGACCAACAAAAAAGCCGAAAGCACCAAACCGAAAACCGCGAAAGAAACCCCTGCATCGGCATCTTCTCCGAAAGCCAAAAAAGCTGCCTCTCCAAAAAAGAAGAAGTAAATTCTTCTATCAGTTGACTTCTCTCTCCGGCGACGAAGTCTAAGAAAACAAATGGCCCTTTTCAGGGCCACAATTTTTTTTACAAGAATTCGTATATAATTCAACTGTCCAACAAATATATAAATAAATAGTCAGAACTACCTACCTAGCCTATCCCTATAAACAGAAAAAAAATAGATAAATAATATTTCTTCCGCCGCCGCCGCCGACTATCGAATTGATATGAATCGAATAATTTCGTAAAAGAGTAAAAATTAAAAAATATTGCTCTGTCTTTCTATTTCATTGAAATATGTCTTGTGAACAGTTGACTTATTTTCTGATATTGGGATCGTTTCAGGAAAATGAGTCAAAATCATTTCGAGATTTCCAAACTAAGGGTGTTCCATTTGAGAAATCACTGATTTTTATATCTTCAGAATTACTCATCGACTCTAATACCTCGTTCATCATTTTGGAAATGTTACTCCTCCTACAAGACGACGGAATGTAATATTTTGATGAATCAATAATAGCTTATGTATTCTATGAGACTTGTTTTCAATTTTATAGGGAAATGGCTCGAGAACCGAATAATACCTACTTTTTCTGTATAAACGATCGAATATCTCGAGAACGATTCATTTTTGGTATAGGGTATATTACAAAAAGTCACTCGAGATTTATGCCAGGTATTCAAAAATATGAATCAGAGGAAATTTACGAAAAGATGGTGATGTTATGAGCGATCTTTCATTCAGTGATCGCTTGTTTTTCGTTATTTATCTCAGCCGTTTCTAAAAATGATCTTTTCGAAAGATTCGTTTCGGAAAGTAAAAATTTCAGTATTATAATCCATATTTGGATCATACTGAACATGTTCTGCAAACACCCGTGATTTAATATTTACGTGATGCGAGTTATTGAAAATATCATACATTCATTCATTCATTCATTCATATCTATCGATAAACGAATTCTTTCATCAATTGCATTTTGTGGTTCTGAAAAGAACCTTTTTTTTGTATATATTTTCAATATATATTGGGATATATATATATGAAATTAAGCTCGTTCTCCGCGTATTCTCCTTGCTAACTGAATGTCTTTGGGCATAATGGTAACGCGCTTGGCGTGAATGGCGCACAAATTCGTATCTTCGAAGAGTCCTACCAAATACGCCTCGCTAGCTTCTTGCAAAGCCATGACGGCTGAACTTTGGAATCGTAAATCGGTTTTGAAATCTTGAGCGATTTCTCGAACTAAACGTTGAAAGGGTAATTTCCTAATCAACAATTCAGTACTCTTCTGATAACGTCGAATTTCTCGGAGAGCAACAGTACCGGGTCTGTAACGATGAGGTTTTTTAACACCTCCCGTAGCCGGTGCACTTTTGCGAGCTGCTTTAGTAGCTAATTGTTTTCTCGGAGCTTTACCTCCAGTCGATTTACGAGCGGTCTGCTTGGTACGAGCCATTTTCAAAACCTATTGCGAATTGTAACGAACGAAATGTATACCGAACGATAGACGGACAACATATGAACTGAGTCGGCTTATACACGCCAACTATTATATACCATCTAGACGAGACGCCATTGGTCCGATTTCCAGTTGTGGGCGGAGTCATGAAATTTAACAAAACCCGACCGAGTTCGGTGTAGAACTTTAGTCGAAGTCTGTCGTTAGTATCACTAACAGTATTTCATTCGTATCGTGCAGTATATAATTTATTCTTAACATTCGAAATGACTGGTCGTGGCAAGGGAGGTAAAGGTTTAGGAAAAGGAGGAGCGAAACGTCATCGTAAAGTATTGCGTGATAATATCCAAGGAATAACGAAACCTGCCATTAGAAGATTAGCCCGTCGAGGTGGTGTTAAACGTATTTCGGGTTTGATATACTGAAGAAACTCGTGGAGTACTCAAAGTATTTCTCGAAAATGTTATCAGAGATGCCGTGTAACATATACCGAACATGCGAAACGCAAAACCGTCACAGCATGGATGTTGTATACGCCCTGAAAAGGCAAGGTCGAACCTTGTACGGATTTGGCGGTTGAATTTAATGCCTCCCCCTGTATTGTCCTTACCGTTTCCATAAAAAAAAGGTTCTTTTCAGAACCACAAAGCTTATGAAATGAATTCGTGTGTATTTTTTATATTTTTGAAGTAAGTTCAGGTCAAGAAAGTAATACAAATCATGAAATTATGAAACAACAAAATTTAATTGACGCTCCGGAGGGGCGACTTCATTGATGATTCCAGTGGCGCATTTGCTTTTTCAGTGCAGGAAAACCCGGAAAAACCTGCAGCAGCAGAAGCACCACATCATGTGAACATCTTGATCTACTAATGTCTTCTCTTTTATAAAACCAAAATGTAGGGTATCTCCAGAGATACAGTAAATTTAGAACATCGGCGAAACACTTAGTGACACGACTATCGTCAAACTTAATCGACCTCTGCCTCCGGTAGCAAGCAGAATATCGGAAGCGTGAAATAAAAATTTGAATTGGAAATTTTGGCGAAATAACCCGAACGGAAAGTGTTAGTGAAAATATAAAAGATAACGGAAAGTGTAGTGAAAATATAAAAGATAACGGAAAGTGTAGTGAACGTTTACCTCTGCCTTCCGCGAACAAGCAGAATATCGGAAGCGTGATAATAAATTTGAAATGGAAAATTTTGGCGAAATAACCCGAACGGAAAGTGTGTAGTGAAAATATAAAAGAAAACGGGAAAGTGTAGTGAAATTTAAAAGTAGCGGAAAGTGTAGTGAAAACATAAATATACCGGAAAGTGTAGTGAACGTTTACTTTGCCTTCCGCGAGCAAGCAGAATATCGGAAGCGTGAAATAAAAAATTTGAATTGGAAATTTTGGCGAAATAACCCGAACGGAAAGTGTAGTGAAATATAAAAAGATAACGGAAGTGTAGTGAAAACATATAATATAACGGAAAGTGTAATGAAGTTTACCTCTGCCTTTGGGAGGCGAGCAGAATTTCGGAAGCGTGAAGAAAATATTTCAGATGGAAACTTTGGCGAAAAAAAATCGTGAACGGAAAGTGTGGTGAAAAATATAAAAGTATCGGAAAGTGTAGTGTGAAACATAAATATAACGGAAAGTGTAATGAAAGTTTACCTCTGCATTCTGGGAGCGAGCAGAATTTCGGGAAGCGTGAAGAAAATATTTCAGATGGAAACTTTGGCGAAAATAATCGTGAACGGAAAGTGTGGTGAAAAATATAAAAGTATCGGAAAGTGTAGTGAAAACATAAATATAACGGAAAGTGTAATGAAATTTACCTCTGCCTTCTGGGGAGCAGCTGAATTTCGGAAGCGTGAAGAAAAATTTCAGATGGAAATTTTGGCGAAAATAATCATGAACGGAAAGTGTGGTGAAAATATAAAAGTATCGGAAAGTGTGGTGAAAATATAAAAGTATCGGAAAGTGTAGTGAAAACATAAATATAACGGAAAGTGTAATGAAAGTTTACCTCTGCCTTCTGGGTGCGAGCAGAATTTCGGAAAGCGTGAAGAAAAATTTCAGATGGAAACTTTGGCGAAAATAATCGTGAACGGAAAGTGTGGTGAAAATATAAAAAGTATCGGAAAGTGTAGTGAAAACATAAATATAACGGAAAGTGTAATGAAAGTTTACCTCTGCTTCGCGAACAAGCAGAATATCGGAAGCGTGAATAAAAATTTGAAATGGAAATTTTGGCGAAATAACCCGAACGGAAAGTGTAGTGAAAATATAAAAGATAACGGAAAGTGTAGTGAAAACATAAATATAACGGAAAAGTGTAATGAAAGTTTACCTCTGCCTTCTGGGAGCGAGCAGAATTTCGAAAAGCGTGAAGATAAAAATTTCAGACGGAAAATTTTGGCCGAAAATAATCATGAACGGAAAGTGTGGTGAAAATAACGGAAAAGTGTGGTGAAAATATCGGAAAGTATAGTGAAATTTTCGCCAAAATTTCTCTTTGAAAATTTTTTATCACGCTTCCGAAATTCTGTTTGCTCCCATTAATTCAGTATCGTCTCACCGTCTCAACTCATATGTTGTAATGGCGAGAAAGCGGTATAGGCCTTACTCAAAATTTTCACTACACTTTCCGATAAACATTGTAATCGAGACGTCCTGTTGTCAGAACGTTTATCCTATAATATTTGATATATCGATATCGATATGCGTATTCATGTCTGATACAATATCATATCGACGGATATAAATTATATTGACTAGGACTATACGAAAAGTGGAAAAAAACCGAAAGTCGCGTAGGGTCCCGTCAGCGTTACGGAAAAACGGGCGATGTGCTCGAACGCCGCTATAGGGGGATAGGTACGTTTCGAAACGGATCGAAACGCTTCTCTATAGTATCGGCAGACGCTTGCTCGAGCGCTGTCGGTACCTGTGGTCACGATAACCAAATCACACGATATT
>NW_027412743.1:0-23330 GCF_025532065.1 Leptinotarsa decemlineata
AAATGCCCTTTTCAACGCATTGAAATTTAGCGAAATTTTTCACGTGATTACAGCGACGGAAATGGACATATTATCGCAAAATATTATTGTTATTTTCTGTAGCGATTCTCATGCCACTTTTGCATTATTTTTTTGTGACGCGTTATAATGTAGATCATATAGGTTTTTGCAAGAAAAGGGTTGAAAAAATGCTTTGCAATTGAAGTGTCCAAAATAACTGTTTACGCATTATATTTTTTGCAAAATTTTCATGCGAATCTTCGTAACAGAAATGATTGCTTCATCGCATTATATCTTAGTGAAATTTTCGATACGCGCATCAAAAGATCATAAATTACAAATGACAGGCTGTCAGTTCCTCATCTCCTGATGATGCCAACTTGGTTAGCAAAACATCATAAATGTCGAAATGATAGCAGCCATGTTTTTTTAACGTTGACAGACATGTCTTTTTATGCACTGAATGCCCGCCGCCATTTTTTCTTCCCATCCGATTTTTATATTCATTACTATCATCACGTCATTTATTTTATGATCCAACTGAATCTCTACTATACTCATTCTATCCTTCCACTAAGAAAGATATTTGCATACAATTTTCTATGCAAAACCAACGGCAAATTGATGATGATTTGAAATTTGTTAAGAGACATTTGCATTCTGTTAATTCTGAAGTGAAGTAAAATACGTGTTACCGTGAAATGGATTGCCAAATGTTTAAGCATCGTGGTTACCTACACCAAACAGATATTTTTGGTGGAACTTATAGGAATAAGTCTGAACAACCAATATCATCTGACAGTCATTTTTATCGGAACAAACTATCGGAATAAAATTTTCGCCAGACAAAAATAATTATTATGGTAATATATTCGTTATTTTTTATAGATTTATTGAAACCACATCTCAGGAATATCTCTCCAAAATATGTTCTATTTGTCATGTATTACCATTCATTTTATGATGACCGTATGATAGATCCGTATTAAAGATTGTTCTGACGAACGAATTGCTCTCATGTACTAAACCACCATCGGTCTGAAGCGATTCCTTTGTATCTTAGTGATATAGCCCCACAAAAAAATGCAAACTTCCTGTATATGGAATCGTCAGCCGGAAGGATTAGTCTTTTATTGACTGTGGTAGTGCAATTGGAATGCGTTCTGATCACATAGATTCAAATTACTAGTTGGCTTGATCAACAGGTGGAATTTTCCACTTTTTAGCTTGGTTATGTCATCATTATGTCCTTAGAGGGTAGACTCGGCCACATCTCGTATGCATGGTATTTTAAGGGCTCGAGGAAATGATATAACATCAGCAGAATCTACACAATTCAACTTCATTGATGAATGCAGAGGGCGAAATAGTTGGACTAACAATTGATGAAAATGGAAAATATCAAAAATTATTGACTGAAGTCTAAACCTCAGTGGTGCAATATCAATACTTTTTTCATATTCCTGATTTACTGAATATTATTATAACCGTGAGTAATTTGAAAGAGAAAATTATATAAATATGACCATGTGCAATTATGTAAGTGAAACCAATTTTAAAATATGACGGGATTATTACTCTTGGAATCGAATCATCATCACTCCCGACAAAAGTATGTTTTGCTTAAATGCTAATAAATTCAATATAAAAATGAAATTAAGTAAAACTACGAGGAGCCAACTTGATCGTTCCTCCCTGTATAACGTGCCTAAGACGCTATAACCTAATAATGGCCTGATAGTGAAAAAAAGAACCTGATTCGTAGCTATATGATATTTTCAACATTACCTAGGTTTTTGAAAATATAGAACACATATATATTCAAAGAACTTATATAATACATAACCAACTGATCGGAGCTGAAACTTTCCTGTAGTCTGAGAATGACAAAAGCCACTTTCATTTCAAGCTGTCCCAAATACTTGTCGTGATACTAATAACCCAAAATGTTTCGTCAAATCAAATAAACCGAAATAAATCGAGGAAAATTTTCAATACTTCAATCACTTCGCGAAATTTACTTGAAATACCTGGTATTTCAATCCACCGAAAAACCTCCAGGACTCTGTAGGAAGTTCAAGCGATCTACTTATGAGTTCGTTCGCGACTCCCTTTTTTTTCTCAAAACAACTAACCAAATAATCAGCGAATATTTATCAATACTGAAATCACTTAGCGAAACAATGTCTTGAAATATCTCGTATTTCAATCCACCCGAAAGCCTCCCATGAGTAAAGTCTCTTAAAATATCGAAGCAATCATTTTTAACAATTTATTTTTCAAGTGGCTTTGCCCTATATGACCCTAAGATCGATACTGAAAGCTGATAAAAGGTTCTCCTACGATTCACATATATTTTATATAAAAAAAAAAACTGTATAAAATCTGTTTTTCCGTTAATTAGCTGTCGCCCCCATACGAACGACAACTCTCAGAAGTTGAAAAACTTGTGCGAGCTAACGGCTAACGAAGTCTTACCTCCTAATACAGTATTTCATTTTATATATTACGAAACAAAATACGAGTATAACTTATACTTTGTTACACCCACAAAATCAAGAAAATACCAGATTTTTCATTTTATCAACATAGAATATTTCCTAAACTACAACTTACGATTTGCTCTCCACAAACTTTATTTGAAGAAATATATCAGGACATGTTCTGCTAACACAGCAGCTTTTTCAAGTACTATAAGTTAATTCTTACTCTGATATTTATATTCCCCACGTAATCACAATTAAGTGTACCTAGTTAAGTACTCAGTGTATCAAATTACCTAAAGCATCTTATATGAACTTGTTTTTCCATTTACATAGCTCATCATCAGGAATATCATTCTGGATACGATTCCATTGACTAATCTGTAAATCATGATATTACAAGATACTACTTTGTATTGACATGGATGGGTAGAATCGTAATGTATAGTAATATTCGCATGGGAAGGTTTGTGATATATTGAAAAATCATGTTTGTTGTTCATTCTACTAATTGTTAGTCCAAGAAAATTATTAAGTTGGAGTTGTCTGCTTCTACTTCAATAATGTATTCAATGTTTTTGTGAAAACATGAAAAATAGTAATGATTGTCTCTTAGTACCTGTGAAACATACCAAAACGTCATCCACATATCTATGCCAATACAAGAAATACTTAATCAAGGTTGTTTAAAATTCGACTCTTCCGCAAGTGAGGGCTCAACGGTTTTCCATAATAATTGAAAATATGTTTGTTCGAGACAACGATAAAAGGTCAATGCTTTCTTGTGCTATAACTGGGTTCATTCTATTCATTCTATTCTATAACTTAAGTAATATATTATCAGGAGGTATGCTGAAAAATAGATTCTGCACATCGAGGATAGAAATTTTGCATTGTCTGGTAGAGTTATGTTCTCTATTTTATTCAAGTCATATGAATTCCGTAGGCTGAATTTTGGTTGAATAGGATAATACTGATTAGTCTTTCTGATGATTTCACTGATGGTGCAGTGACAAAGATAACTGGTCTAATCGAATAACTCTGTTTGTGCAATTTTATTAGTGAGTATAATTCTGGAATTTGGAGGTTCGTCAATGGGAATATGAATTTTTTCCTTTCATTAGAGAGTATGTTTGAATTTGGATTGTGATGATTTTTCAATTCATCACAAACCTTCCTATACGGATATTACTATACATCACGATTCTACACATTCATATCAACAAAAAGTAGCATGATTCACAAATCAGTCAATGTTTCTCTTGCAATAGACAGTTTCAATATAGAACTCAATATCATCAAGCAAATTGCTGTGAACAACGGGTTCAAAGCTGAATCAACAGACAACATTTCTTCCAAAAAAGTCTATGCAAAAGCGATTCGACACGTTTTTTTTTCATTGATAAGGTAGATAATCGAAATTATAAAGCTTTAACATATTTTGGACTGACAACAGAAAAAGTGACTACATTTTTGAATGAACGAGATATTGAAATTGCAAATACCATACATATACAATAAGATTCCCCTCGGTCCGTTGCTATCAGAGAAAACAATTTTTGAAAATGCTCAATTTTCATATCATAAATATCATATAGATAAATAATATTATGTGTGATTGATGACACATTTTTATTTTGTGGTAATTTATGATCACTTTAATGTTATGAATAAAAACACTTTTGTTTAATTACCACTAGTTGACTTTATTTATACGACCGGTTTCAAATTTAACCCCATTATCAACTGTAAAACAGTTTTGAACTTGATAATGAGGTTAAACCCGAAACCGGGTCGTAGAATAAATCAACTGGTGGTAATTAGACCAAAGTATATTCATTCATCCATTGAAGTGATAAATATTATTTTTGAAATTATTTTTATCGCATACTGGGTGATTCAGATGAGCGTAGCCAACTAACGTTATATTTTTTTGCATGTAACACCCAGTATATGAATACGTCATTCGATTTCATATTTTTTTAGCTCCCTAAAGAATTTAATGTTTTTGAATTTCCATTGCGGCCTTGTTAAAATTATTCTAGTGAAACCTATTTCAAACAATAATTTGCGCATGTCGCATGTCGACAGCAATTGAGTGGAATTTTTTTGGCAATAGTTAGTCAACATCATTGTGATAATATATGTGGAATATACAGGATGCTCCGTAAAACCGGTCAAGTTTCATTCATTTTCAATTTTTTCAAATGCAACACTCTATATTTTTTTCATTTGTATGAAATGTTCCGACATTTCACTACATTTTTCATCGGGAGTATACTATACGAAAAACAGATATTTTACAATTCATACCCAGTTTTATTGATTGTTGTAAGCACAAAAGATTCGTTTATTTACGTTCACTTACTCAAAATTTTTTCAATATGAACAATAACACCTAAATTTTTCATTGAATAGAGGAGACCAAAAGATGTTCGAAATTTCTATCATTGTCTGCAACATATAATATCAGTATTTTTTAAACAAATTCTCTACACGTTCCAACATATCCTCTGGGATTTCCCTGAAAGCTCTAGTCATTCTCCGTTTTATGTCTTCTATAGATGTTGAAGGAGTTTGGTAGATGATCCATTTGATATACCTTCATAAAAAATCCATTTTGGTCAGCTCATTTTTTATTAAAATGAGCGTTGAGGTATATCCATACCTCTGTTTAAAAATATGGTGGTGCACCGTATTGTTGTAGCCACATTCTAAGTCTTGTTCCATATGGAACCCCCTTCAATAAATTCGAAAACTCATGCCGAAGATATCGTACATTTCCTTCCAGTGAAATGCCCGTGCAAAAAATACGGACCGATAACTCTTTTTCCGATAATTCCCCCCAATTATTCAGTGACTTACTCTGTTGATGGTTCAGGCAACGAACAAAATGGAGGTTTTCCATTGCATAATATTGCATGTTATGCCGATTCTTACTTCCATTTATGAAATGTCGCTTCATCAGAAAAAACACGAAATCGAAAAATCATTTTCTTGATTGATCTTCCTCCTAACTCTTGCATCAATTGCATGTGGTAAGGATGAAATTTGCTTGCTCGTATCATTGGAGACACGCTGGTTTGAAAAAATCCTAATTCCTTGCTCAGGTCTCGGATAGTCACATGGAGATTTTCACAAGGTGAACAATAATTTGAAATGTATTCTTTTCATTTGTTACAGGGCAGACACGTTCGAACTTCTCGTGATTGACGTTACCAGTTCTTTCAAATCTTGTTTGTAGAGCCTGAAATGACCTTCCATCTGGTTGTCTTCTTTCGGGAACTTCTCATTGTAAATCCTATATGCAAGGAGGCAGTTTCCGTCGTTTTCCCCAAAGCGAAGTTTTGAATTTATTCGAGCCTCTGGAGACACCCTACATTTTGTTTTATGAGAGAGAGAGAGAGAGAGGACATTGGCAGATTAAGATCTTCAGATAAAGTGGTGAAGTGGTTCCAAAAATTATCATAGTGACGTTGTCTAACTATTCATAAAAAAATCCACTTAATTGCTGTAGACATGCGGGTGGTGAATTACAAAAATATTGTCTGCAAAATAGATTTTTCTGGAAAAATGAAAATTCAAAAACTAAAATTCCTTAGAGAGCTAAAAAAATATGGAATCGAATAACGTATTCAAATACTGCATGTTTCATTAACAAAAATATAACTTTGGTTGGCCATGCTCGGCTGAATCACCCAGTATGCGAAAAATAATGTTGAAAGATAGTATTTATTGATATGACAGCAAAAAAATGGGCAGTTCGAAAAATAGTTTCTTCTGATGGCAATAGACCAGGAAATCTTGTTGAATAACCCTGTAGAACAGGTAATAAGTTGGGAAAGTTACTTGAAAATAATAAAGAAAAACCATCCAAATTCAAGGAATCAGGAGAATATAAATGAGAAAACAACTTAACACATATTCTGATCATCTTTCAGAAAAAAACTGATGGACGCCTTCAGGGGATGATCTATGTATAAGTTCACCAGCATCAAAATTTGATGCTGACAATACAGAGATATATCATCAGTGAGGAGGTTTAGTTTTGTTTTATAATCATATTCTGATACGGTAGTGAGATCAAAACAACTACAAAATATTGGACCAGGATGTCTTCAAAAATTACATTTATACCCACATAGCCTTATTTTCATACCACAAAAAACCGTCATAGAAAATTGTTGTGCCAAAAATCAAGAAAACCAAATGAAAACTTTTAAATAACTCACATCATAAAGTTTTCAGAAAATTAATAGCAATCAATACATTAAAAATTGTACACTGAATTTTATTTTATTACAAACTGTTCAAGGATGATTTTCATGATGATTTGAAATTAATCAATATTGAAAGAGATCATTCCAAATGATGAATTGTTTTTCCACATTGGTTTTGACATGACTTCTTCAAATTCAAATATATAAAGGTAAACTTTATTTTACTTACGAAATTCCATGAAGTGAAAAATAATGGTGCGAATACTTCCATATCGAGTACCCTCTGATCCGTTATATTGGTCAAATCTCTCTTTTTATTCAAACATAATGCCACATAGCCATGATGAACACACACGAACAGATGAAAAAATGGTCCAACACGCTTAGGTATTCGGGTTCTTCTGAAAATTGAAATATTTTCCATTGAAAGTTTTATCGAGACTTTTCGGTGTTTATATTTTGAGCACTTTCAAAAACAATAGCTGTACCTGAAATTTCATACAACGTTCATTTACAAATTGTGAGTAACAGGTTAGTTTTGATCAACCGTAATATCGTGAGTGAAATTTATGTTCATGAAAAATTGAGTTCAAATCAACTCACATAAATCATGAAGGATTCATAAGTACAATCATATATAATATATCAAAGTCGCAATATTGTGTTAGTCACACCATTGATAAGTTAGTAATGGCTTGATCGATTCTCATAATTTTATCTTTTTCGGACCCGTCTCCGGCCGAAATAGCAGAATAACTATTTAAAACATTCGAGAAACTATTATGGTGCGCGCAAAGACTATCGAAGTTATGACATTTGTGATTGAGCGTGCATGAATAACTGTTATGCCCTAATAAAAGCAAAGGCGGTAATATCCAGTGTTATTTACAATGCCGCGAGGGAGAAAGTCAAATCTTGCAAATCAATCAACTGCAGATGAAGACGAAATTGCACGAAATAAGTGGCATTTTTTATTGTTGCCCGTCTATTTTTTGCAGTAGATATCATTTTTGGCTCTCGAGCTACTCTTTTTGCTGTTTGAGAGCTGAAATCAACTAATAACTCAGTTATTTTCTTTATTACATATTGGATGATTGTAAATAGTGTATGTATGTAGTATACAGTACTATATACTACATATTTTGTTTCGCGTTGGAGATACCGGAATACCTTATTTGAAAAAGTAGCTTACAAATCGATTTTGACATTATTTTTAAGAATAGAACACAAGCACTACAGGAATAACCTAAGGCGCTCTAAGAGCGGTGCCTATGCGAAAGTAGAGATTCACATTGGATATGAATTGCTGGAGATTAAATCCATTTGGAAAAACGTCCTTAGGAAGTTTATTCCACTCGAGCGCTGTTCTTCAAATGAAAGAGTTTTTTAAACAATGAAATGCGAGGTGTACTGAGTTGAACCTCAAAACGATGAGCAGCCACAGGCCTTCGCGTATTTCTGATATGTACCGCTCTTCTATAGAAGAGAGACAAATCTCCAACCTTTCTTCGATGTTCCGGACTATTAAGGTTGCAGGTGATGTTCATGTCTCCAATCAAGCGGATGCCTCTTTTCTGGATGGAATCTAGCAGCTTCAGGGAGTGTTTGGGGGCGGAGCTCCATACATGAGAACAATACTCTAAAGAAGGTCTGATCAGAGCTTTATAAAACATCAAAAGTTGCTGATGTGTGTACAGTTTTCTGGTTCGTAACAGTGTTCAAAAATTTTGAGAAGCGGCTTTTGCAATTCCATCGACGTGATTGTGCCAAACAAACTTATCGAAGAAAGAATATGGGTGACATACGATAGAAGGTCGCATGTTGATCTTTATTTCTGAAAGCCATATTGATGATTGTTCAAGATGTTAAAGCCTTTCAAATATTTGAGGATGTGGTGGTTTATGGCTTTCTTCATGATTTTTGATATCACTGATAGCAAAGCAACTAATCTATAATTATCTTGAAGATTTTTCTTGCCCTTTTTGGGAATAGGTTGATCACGAGCAATCTTTCAACAAGAAAGAAAAAGCCCTTGCTTGTAAGACAGGTTGACAAGTCTGCAAAATACTGGTGCGAGTTCATTTGCGCAATTTTTAGGAAAGATGACGGGCACTTCATCAGGACCAGATGCCTTGATGATATGAAGCTGTTTCAAAATTCGCCTGACTAGACGTTGCCGAAAAATAATTTCCGGCATTGTAAATTCTAGCGTGGGAATAGTGGGTGGTGCCTTTTCCAGATAATCGACTGTGGAGTGGGAAGCAAATTGTTCAGGTAGTAAAATTGCTTTTTCTATGGTTGTTGTTGCAAACCGAACCATCCGCTTGTGGTAGTTGTGGAATTGTTGATTATGTAAAGTTTTGATTAACAGCTTTAGCTACCGGCCAGAAGGATGTAGACCCGTTTGGATTGGCAAGCAGTTTTTCCATAATTATTTGATTGTGAAGATCTTTGATTTCATTTATCCTAATTCTGTAGCTGTTGCGAGCATTAACAAATTCAGATTGATTTTCGGCACTGGAGTTTTTGCGCCACTGCCAGGAGGAGAGATTTTTGGAGGTGACAGCTGGCTCGCAATTTCTGTTGAACCAATATTTGCCGTTAGAAATTCGTTTCATTGAAAACAAAAATATGAAACCGTTAGTTCCGAAGCACAAATAGATGGATATTTAGAGCTGAAACAAATAACTAGCCAGGGGAAATTTCGGAATTGGTCTTGAAGATCCTCCCACTCAGCAGATCTATAAATACCAAACTTTGCACGGCTTTGATTGTTCTCCAACATCAATCGGTATTTCACTCAATACTGAAACAACACTCAATACTAAATTCATATGCGGCGTTTACCGCATATGAATTTAGTGATCTTCTATGATATTATCTTAAACCACATTATACAAAGATTTGGGGTTGCAGCATTTCCTCTCGTTGACAGGAGAGATCGCTTCTGATGAAAAGAGATATTTCAAAGTTACGTCTGAATCAGGAGTGGAAATCATAGCCAGGATATAGAAAATTGTTGAAGCACTGACTTTGGTTTCTGAGAGTGCAAGAATATGGAGACTATTTGTTTGCAGATGTTGGTACACTGGTTTTATAGTTGAATCATTGTCTGAGAATTTATAGTCAGTCAACCTTATGGAGTTATTATTGGAGGACGATGGAAATGAAAAGTAGATGGCGCCGATACCGTGTCTCCAAAAAAGAGATAAAAGATTGAGATGGAAAGTGTCGTAGTGAAAAGTTGTAAATGATTAATTTTTATGTTTCTGACAGACTTTGTCTTCGTGTCGTGCTCAGCCAGCCATTTGCGTTGCAATTTATAGGTATATAAGAGGTTGTTATTAGTAGTGAATTTTTCTGATTCTGATCTGGTTTTATTGTTTTCTTCGTAATCAGTTTGTGTTATTTGTGCTTTTAGTAGTTATTAGTTTGTATTATTTGTACTTTTATAAGACAATAATTGTGAGTGAGCTGTGACAGAACATCGAAAAAAGGTAAAAATATATTCAATTATTATATTTCAAATTTCATGTTATTAGATCCCTCCAAATGTATTTCCAAAATGAATTATTCAACAAATGAAAGTGGGTGCACTAGGTTAGGTTGCAGCAACTTTGGAGAATTGGTATTTACTCACGACCTGAATAAATTATGCAGTCACCAAAATGAAGTTAAATGGTCATTGTTTGTCCAAATAATCTTGAGACATATAATATTTCACCTTCTGATGCACCCTCTCCACATTTCTAATCTGAAAAATCATACATTAATACATTCGGCTAGTACCTTTGTGACAAGTGACCTAATTTTCAAGTTGGTGTTGGTCATTATTTCAAAATATGTGATGAATGGGCACTGACTGGTGAAAATTTTATGAATAATAAGATTATTTTTATCGGCAAGTTTACCTTATTGAGTTGTTAGCCTTTTGTCCCTTTTAAAATGTTATCTTCATTTCCAGCTTTTACAATTTTATCTTTATTTCCAGATGTCTGGCAATAAATGTGCCTACAACGAATGTGGACTCTCAACTAGAAATGACCATAGTTTGAGATTTTTCCTTTTTCCAGTCAAACATCCCACAAAATGTAAGTAGCAGATTACAGCCGTTTCTGGGCCTCCCCCCACCACTATGACGTATTAATTGCTTTTTTTGTTGTTGTTTAGTAACATCAAGGCGATGTGACCTTGAAGGGTCTGATGCAGGGATCGTTCAGAATTTTTTTTTCATATGAGATTTTTTGGTGCGTGTGTGTGTGTGACATAGTGACGTAATTACATTTGATTAGTGTGTGTGTGTGTGTGTGTGTGTGTGAATGCACGGTACAGGGTTTCATCATGTGCTTGTCTATGTACAAACATACGTCTGCATACTTCGAAGATCCTTCAAGTAATGAATGTTCCATCGGTGTGAGCCCACCAAGTTAGTAGTGATGTGACGTCACAGCAGCATCCGTCCAACGGTAAGAGAGCAAGATGTTCACTCCACGACGTGTGGCTGAGTAATGCGTATTCATCGGTCTGCCCTCACCTCTCCCGTTGCGATGGAGGCTGTGACGTAACGCATCGCTCTAGCCCCGCTCTCGATGGCCGAGGACTGTCTGCCTAACGTCTACCCTCTACGAGAGCGCAACGACCACTGCCTCTTCGTATCGACATCTGTTATCGCATCCAGTTGGGAGGTGGGCTTGGCTGTGACGTCAGGCATCTCTAGTGGGTAGCAACTAGCAATGTGAATCTTTCACGATTTTATGGTGGGGGTGACTCGCACTGTTTAATATAAAAGAAATGCCTGGCACACTATGAAATCAGTAGACGAATATATCTGCAACATTTAACAATTGTAGAGTGTTATTCAGTTCGTAATAGAAGGAAGACGGTGAGTGTATTTGTCTGTTGGAAATTGTTTATATTTTCATGCATATTTTCATCATGTCCGTTTCAAAAGTAGATTTGAATAAAATTAATAATTTGATTGTACAGGAGGTTAAATACTAGAGCAAAAGGCTTTATCTTCATTGCCAATTGATGAAGTGTACATAATTCAAAATATGTCATCTTATTCTACACGATTTGGTAAATCAATTTTATTAACTTTGGAAGATGTGAGCAATGATGAATTATTTAAAACATGGCTACCAAAACGTATTTCGTTGCAATTTCAGTGATGATGATATAACTTGTATCAATTCATCGGGTGGTAAATATACGGTGACGTATTTAGGACAGAGCCCACAAAGTTTTGCTGGCATGAAAACGCGATATCTAGTCAAATTCAATATGATTGAATAATAATTGTAATTATTTATAGTGAATTTCTTTAGGTCATAGCATACAAAGTTTTGCTGGTATGAAAACGTGAACTCTAGTCAAATTCAATATGATTGAATAATAATAGTAATTATAGTGAATTTCTTTTTGTTTTAATAATATTCATATATCAGATGATAATTATATGGAAATATAAACATTACTAACTTAGTTGAATACACTCACTTTGTAGCTACAAGTAAAATGGGAATGTGAGTATTATATCATGGAAACAAGTTGGAGGTTGCTTATTGTTTTTTTATTCGATTTCAGTTCCACCATTCAAAGATGTGGATGCAGTATGCAAGTCAAGATTGGATCGATGTTGTAGATCTTAAATCATCGGTTCAACATTTGTCGTCTGAATTGAAGGTGTTGGGTGATGAAGCCGAACATGCAAGCGTTTATGATATGAGTGTATGCTATGATGAAAAAAAAAAAGAATTATGTCTTCGTGATGCTGAGAACTATCAGAGTGGTGCAGAAGTTTGTAACAAATTTTTGGATAATGAATTGGAACTGTGGCAACTTTGTGAGGTTATGATTGAACTGAACCTGAGAAGATTCCTGTATAGCCTCCAACCATACTTGCCAGAATGGATCAAAAAATAGGAAGGTAGGTGAACAAAATGTTCCACAAAACGGCACATTCCAAATATAACCGGGGTAGATGTCATTCTCTCGTTCGAAAAGATGTTTTTACTCAGACTGTTTAGTAAGTTGTAGAGTGGTGGACATGCAATCAGGGCTTGCAAATAGAGTTGACATAACAGTGATTGTTTTGATTGAGCAGAGCCCCTGGCTGCAAATTCACCACCCTACCGTCAATCATATATGTAGATAGAAACATGCCCATCCTATAACAGTCTGGATCTACAAACTGGTGGGACCTTCTGAAAAGCTTGAATAAGGGAAGATTGTTGTTGAACTTGTTTTCAGCATCCTGGTCAGTAGCGATTTCGTCAAAGTTGTTGACGGATTCAGACATAGGCAAATGATGGTGGTTCATCGTCGGGAAGATCATAGTGTGCGGATAATTGGCAAAAGGTGGAGAGGCTGTTTGTTGAATCACTGCAAAATTTTCCTGGATTTGAACATTTTTTCTCTTCTGCATTTGTCCTTCCATGATGTTGAAATTGGTAGTGTTGAGTTTGTCTGTTAATTATTCGACAATTTTTTTAGAACTGAAGTCTGATTTACTCTTATTAACGTTTGGATAATTTTCAACAAGAAGCTGGGGAGAAATCGGTAGTATCAGACCAGTTTAGTGGGCTAAAGAAACATTCATCAAGACTTTGAGAAGGAGAAATGGTGCCAAGGATTGATGCAGCATTTCCTCTCTGAATTGCAATGCTGATTCGTTGTATTTGAAATGATCTTGCTCTAGAATCGCCTGTTACTGTAATTAGTTTTCGACCTATATCTCTGAAAAAATTGAGAGCAAAGGAACCAGAGCTACCAAATGTTTCAATGGCAATTGGATAGAAAATATATCGATGTTACAGACAAACATATTTCCACTGTTTCATTTTCTCAGCATATTCAGCGACCCCACCAGATGTTAGCGAAGTTGAATTGAGTTGAGAGCGAGCCAAGGTATCAACACAGGTGAAATCCCAAACCAAAGGTTTTCCATGTCTCCAAGAAATGAGAGACATTCCATCAGACCGTTTTCCATCATCTCGGCTAATTTCAAGAGGATCAATCACAGAAGGATATTGGCTGTTGACAATGCTCGTTCAATTATGTCATTCACTGCATAATATCGGGAGAAGCGACCTACACTAAATATACAACTGAGGCCATGTGTACCATTTTCATCAACAACGAAATCGCACCGGCATTGGTGATTAACACGAATCAAACACCCTAAATGAATACCTATTGAAATTCTGAAACTTTCGTCGTCTGATAATGTTCCCAACGAAGCAACGGGAAGTGCGTTGAGCCAGGCACCAGATTCCTTAGTTGTTACAGCTTTGAAGCGAGCTTGATCTATAAGGGAGTCTTTAGCTGCATCCATGAGTTCTGTAGATAACATCTGCAATAAAGAAAAATCCCAAGATTTTGAGAGACCTTGTTATCAGGTATTGTGAATTTGATTTTTCCATCCATATTTTTTCAGCTTTCAAATAAAATGAATCATCAATATCAAAGAAGAATTTTGGTAAAATAAAATGAATCAGATGCTTTACACTGTTGAAGGAGGAGAGAAAAGCTTGTAAAGCAAGTGAAGATGATTGTCGGCTGCCAATACCACCCAGATTCACTGGAAGCGAATCTTGGATCCTTGATTAGTTTCTGAAATTATTGTTGGTTACTTGTTCCAAGATTTCTCGAAGTGCTGAATCGAATTGTGCTAATTCTTTTCGACATCACCATGTAGGGCTACTTCTTAGGGTATACAATAATTTAGGAATTGCTAAAGAGTGCTTCAGTAAAAAGTATCCAATGTGAGTAGGAAAGCTCTTGATATGTGAGGTCATCAAATTTAGGAAAGTTGTTTTTTTGACTTAAACGTTCAGCCAAATATTCTTCTGAAAGTGGTGCACCAAGTAGAGTCAATTTGTGCCTAATAACTGTTTTTATTCCAGGAGTTACTTGAATTCTTCTATTACTGATGCATCTTGTGAATTAAAAAAAATATTTTCGCATTTTTCAAAATTCAATTTTAATCCAATTTCTTCAGAGGACGATAATATATTTTTGAACTGACTGAACACTATATCTGGGTGACCACCTATAGACCCATCATCCAAGTACCAACAGTTGAAATCAGTTTCAATTGATTTCGTCAGACGATCGATGGATAAGCAGAAAAGTGCAGGACCCAGGGGATCTCCTCTTCGAACTTCTCTTTCCGACTTTTGACATGATGACATTATCTCCAAAATTCAAAATAGTTGGTTTTTGATAACACTGACTGATGAAGTGGAAAAGATGAGGTGTCAGATCCATGATTCTTCCAAAAAATACTCATCTATGAATCATGTTGAATGCGTTTTGGAAATCTAGTTTTAGAAAAATGGTTGAAGATGAGTTCGGATGCTGATTTATGAAACGGCGTGCTGCGTGAGCGACTACTTCACATCCTCCGGAAGTTCCAAATCCAAATTGTACGGGATGAAATAAGTCCCGTAAGAGATGTTGGTTGTCTATAAATTTGAATTAGTTGATACAGAATGAATCAGTCTTACTATTCGAAATACAGGGTGATTATGCTACAAAAATGGAAAAGCTCGTTGTGAGTTTTTGACCTGTAACATTTCTCATGAACTCTTCAAGTTTGGCTTTGATACGTTTAAAATATTATTGTTGAGCTTTGGTTTGAAAGTGGAAAACACCTATTGGTGTGACATCCAAGTCAACTTGCCAATTTTTATGTCAGTGTTGGTGGTTTGACCAATCAACCGACATCTGCGGTGGCAGAAATTTGGAAAGCTAACCCAAATTTCTGCCAAATTTCTAATTTGGGTGTCACACCAATAGGCGGTTTCGCTTGCGTTTACGCAGCTATTTTTATCAAGTACTTTCTTGGTTTTTCTCATTTTGTCTTCAATCGAGGACCGCCTGCCCGGCTAGGAGAACAGTATTTGCTCTTCAGGCTTTCGGAATTTTTTTCCTTCATCAAGAATATCTACAAAAAAATATCATCCAAACAATATATAGTGATAGAAATATTACCAAAGACTGACTAAAGTTAGTTTAAAATGCCTCTGACTGTATTTTGTATTTCTGATTTCTTGTTTAAATTATAATTATGTTCACTTATGTGATGCATTTCTAGAAAAATCCTTTTGAATTTATTATTTTCAACTGTTAAAAATTTTAGATCATGTTATGGATTATCAAAATAATAAAACTTTAACAGTTGAAAATAATAAATTCACAAAGCTTTTTCTAGAAATGGTTCACATAAGTAAACATAATAATAATTTAAACAAAAAATCAGAAATACAAAATTTAAGTCAAATTTACAATTATATTCTAACTTTTGATAAATAAAATTGAACAAATAATTTCAATATCATATTACTAATAATTTTTCACTTACACTTACATTTAAATCTCACTGTATGTGTAAATTTTATAATAATCACATTTTCTCTGGTGCTGTAACAAAATTTCCAACGTCATATATATATATAATATATATATATATATATATATAATATATATATAAAAAGGGGCAAACCGCGGACACGTGTTTCTGGCTATTGGCCTCATCAGCGCGGTGCAGCCAAGTGTGAAAATGGGAAACACTCGTTTGCCGAAATCAGGAAACAACACAAACGCACAAATTGTTTGATTTTTGATTTATATCATGCACACTCGATAAAATCTCTATTTATATATACCGGTGTCCCACATTTTATGTGACAAGCAATATCTGGTTTGTTGAAGGAGATACACAAAAATGTTTCATACAAAAGTTTTAGGAGTTCATGAGAGCTATATTTTGATATAATTTTTAAATATACAGGGTGTTTGGTGTAGGTGCTACAGACCAAAATTCCATTTTTTAAAATAGAACGCCCTGTATATCATTACATATTCAGATGCTACGTTAAATTCTGATATCATTTCATGTTTGGTTTTTGAAATTCGTTTACGGCGTTGTTGAGTTATTGCTTAAAATGTAAAGTCTTGAGAATGACTATTATTTTTTAAAATATCTCATACAATTATTCTCTCTGCATCAGATCACATGAAAATTAGTCAAAATTTTGGGTGTTCGAAGTAATGGTTTCAATTTTGAGTTGTGGAATTCAGTCAGGAATCATTTTGAATATGAAACAATTGCGAAATTGAAAGAGGTGTATAAGAAAACAATTTCTTTAATTAATAACAATGTAAATAAATAACTTGATAAATCATTTCATAAGAATGGTAGGTACCTAGAAATAAGTCATAAAAATTGTTCATAGTGATGCCCATTAGATATTATACAGGCTTCGAAACGTCGAATCACTTCTCTCGTACAAGTCGCTCTTATAATATCAGGCGTAATATCACTGCACGCTAGTCGAATTTTCATTTTCAGATCATACACATTCAAAGGGGAGTAGAAAACAATATCTTTTAAATAACCCCATAGGAAAAAATCAAGCGGCGATAAATCTGGGAACGAGCCGGCCACCGTATTGGACCCTTATTACCAATCCATCTATTTGGGTACGTTCTATCCAGATATTCAGTAACAACCTGTGAATTGTGAGGAGGAGCACCATCTTGTTGCCACCAAATTCCTTGTCGTTCTGCTATGGGAATATCTTCCATCAACTGGATCGAATCATTTTCAAGAAAATGTAAATATCGCAATCCATTGAGATTTTCATTGAAAAAGTAAGGTCCTATGATGCGCCATTGAACAATCCACACCATACATTAATACCCCAAGTAGTTTGAAAATTACTTTCGCGGACCCAGTGGGGATTTTCTTGAGACTGTTATGTCGATTCATAACTCTATTATTGTGGAATCGCGATTCATCGCTCCACAAAATTTGACTGAATATTTAGGAATTTCATGTAATATTACCTGAATACAAGCAATGAATTCAAGTCGTCGTTCAAAGTCCGTGGGTTTCAAACCTTGTACCAACTGAATTTTGAATGGTGGTATTTATTTTCTTTCAGAATTCTCTGTACATTAGATTTACTCACACCGATTTCTTCTGCAAGATTACGGATAAAACATGTGGATGAATAATAATATAAGCCAACACATTGATCTCTAAATCTTCAGTTCTAACAGATCTCCTATGATGACGATGCTTTATAGTAAAAGGAAATGACCCACTTCGCAATTTTTCTACAACTCTCGAAAAAGTCATTCGTGACGGAATGGGTCTGTCTGGAAAACGTCCTTGGTATAGACGTTGTGCTTGACGGCAGTTTTTCTGACATTCCCCAGAAATTAATAACATATCAATGCAATCACTTGGACTAAACGCGAAAAGCATACTGGAGTTTTCGCACAAAGAACACAGTTACTAATCTAAAGCAAATGGAACTTCAAACGTTCAAGCCAGTCTCTATACAGGGTCCTGCAACAGTGGCGCGGTGTTCCATATCTCTATATAGGAAGCAGATAGGAATCTAATTTTCTATAATATTACCTTATTGCTCGAGCTCGACAAAATAAAAATATTGGCGGTCACACAGGGTGTTCGATTTTTTCTGGGCGGATCCCAACTGTGTCTTTTTAAATGGCAACCTATATTTTTTATCGCTTTTTCGGTTTCTTCATAGAAAATAAAATAAACTTTATGTATATCTGCACTTCGAAAATATGACGGTTTTCGAGATATCTAGCATGACAGTTTTTTTTTTCCAATATTCGTCACTCAGAAATATTTGAAATTATAAAGTGGTGCCAAGTCCAGTTGAAATTTTTTTTTTTCGAATATTCTACATTGGTAACTCTCCCAAACGATATATCTGAAATCGACCTGTGATATACAGGGTATGAAAAACCGCTTGCCAACTATTGTAAATGAAAATTTGCAAAATTTCCTTATATTAAATGGAACACCCTGTATATTATTGATCCATAAGAAGCGCCAACGAAACCTCTACAAATTTCATTGAGTATTCCCTATGGCTAAGTTCAATAGTTTTTCTTAAATGAGCATTTCTTTCGAAAAATGGTCATTTTTTCAAAGCGAAATCCATTTGACGACTGATAAAAATATACGAAAGATATCTTGTTTCAATTTTGTACATTAGAAGGTGTCCAAACAAATATTTTTTAACGAAATAAATGTATGTACCTATCACTTTTTGCTAAATGGAAAATTATTTTTTTCATTGGATGCAGAATTTCACTCATAAATCGTGCAATATCAAACCAAACAAGTTAAAAGAAAGAAACATTATAAATAACTATTTTTTTCATGTTATTATATTCATTCAGAGCTTGAGTTCTAGATATTCAAATTTGTCAACTGGCAAATTACAAAACTACAAAAGGGAGAGTTTAATTAAGGTTGATAATGAAACTTTTAAAATATGTTCAACGTGTCTTCCATTTTCTTGAATGCAGAGCTGAAGTCTATGTTTGAAAGACTGTTCTACCCTGCGCAAGTCAGCTGGTGTAATGCTGCGAAAAGCATTCGTTATTCTAAGTCGCATATTTTCGGGAGAAGTTGGTGGCTCAACGTAAACCATATTTTTTATGTATCCCCATAAGAAAAAATCTAGTTTCGTCAAATCTGGTGATCTAGCGGGCCACCGTACAGGCCCATTCCGTCCTATCCATTTATTAGGAAATACTTCATTTAGATGATCTCTCACTTCTGCCGAATAGTGAGCAGGTGCACCATCATGTTGTAACCACATTCTATTGCGGAGGTCAAGAGGAATATCATCTAACAAACCTGGTAAATCATTTCGTAAGAAATTGAGATACATTGCACCATTCATATGTCCCTCAAAAAAGTATGGACCAATTACATATTCTCCAATGATGCCTCCCCAGACATTTATCGACCACCTATGTTGATAATCCACCTGTCTCAATAAGTGAGGATTTTCTGTCGCATAATAATGGTAATTATGTCGATTTACAAATCCATTTTTATGGAATGTCGATTCATCCGACCATAAAATATTATTGAAAAAATATTCGTTTCGACGAATTTTGTTCATGGCCCAATTGCAAATTTCACTCTTTTCTCGAAATCAGCATACAGTAGTTCTTGATGTAACTGAACGTGGTATGGATGCAAGCGATGTTTCTTCAATACTCGTTGCACTGATCTCTCACTTATATCCACTATTTCCCCAATTTGTCGTTGACTCCTACTAGGATCTTCTTCAACAGCAAGAAGAACTTGCAATTCATTATCTTCATTAGTAGCTGGCTTGATGCGCTCATGTTTGGAATAATTAATAGATCCAGTTTCAACGAATCGTCCAAGACCTTTCGGAAAGATCTTTCATCTGGATGCCTTCTATCTGGATACTGTTGAGAATAAATTCCACTTGCCAATAAACAATTCCTGTCTGATTCACCTAATATGAAAATCATATCAATCAAATCACTTTTTGATAACAACATTCTGATGAAATTATACCGACAGTTCAACTTCACGATTGACTAAAAATTTCAATATCATTTGCAGCCAAATATTTTGTTCTGTCATTTGCCAGACTACTTGATTTCCAAAAATATTTCATTCGCTGAAAGGTTGTTTTAGACCAAAAGAATATGGCACAAATTCCGAGATTTTTGAAATTATTGTAACTATTCAAGAACATCCATTTTGTGGTGTAATTCGCAACTTGTTATCTAGCAACAGGTAAATTTAGAAATGGGCGATATTTTAAGGAAAGGGTATTTTTTGTATATTCTTATCAGTCGTCAAATGGATTTCGCTTTGAAAAAATGGCCATTTTTCGAAAGAAATGCTCATTTAAGAAAAAACTATTGAACTTAGCCATAGGGAATACTTAATGAAATTTAAAGGTTTCGTTGGCGCTTCTTATGGATCAATAATATACAGGGTGTTCCATTTAATATAAGGAAGATTTTGCAAATTTTCATTTACAATATTTGGCAAGCGGTTTTTCATACCCTGAATATCACAGGTCGATTTCAGATATATCGTTTGAGAGAGTTACCAATGTAGAATATTCGACCAAAAAAAATTTCAACTGGACTTGGCACCACTTTATAATTTCAAATATTCTGAGTGACGAATATTGGAAAAAAAAAACCTGTCATGCTAAGATCTCGAAAAACCATCAATATTTCGAAGTGCAGATATACATAAAGTTTATTTTATTTTCTATGAAGAAACCGAAAAAGCGATAAAAAATATAGGTTGCCATTTAAAAAAGACACAGTTGGATCCGCCCAGAAAAAATCGAACACCCTCTGTGACCGCCAATATTTTTATTTTATCGAGCTCGAGCTATAAGGTAATATTATAGAAAATTAGATTCCTATCTGCTTCCTATATAGAGATATGGAACACCGCGCCACTGTTGCAGGACCCTGTATACCTACACAGTAAGTTTAATGGACTCACGCCTATCAGAAAACAACTACTCCCCTGGCTAATACCACGAAAGGCGTTGGATTATATCAGACTCCATCTAGTGGACGAGGTACTAACCAACTGCATATCCGTAATTTGCCCGATTCCTCTTAATAAGGAAGAAAAAACTTTTCTATTAGTCAATGAGCTATGCTTGAAGACTGGCAGTAAACAAATCTAAAGCAAATGGAACTTCAAACGTTCAAGCCAGTCTCTATATATCTACACAGTAGTTTTAATGGACTGACGCCTATCAGAAAACAACTACCCCCTGGCTAATACCACGAAAGGCGTTGGATTATATCAGACAGGCGTCAGTGCAGGAATCTTCACAGAAAATGTCCTGCATATGCAATCGGCAATACAACTGAAGGTCGACTCTTTCAGTTGTATTCAGTTGTATATAGACTGGATTCGTGTACGAGTAAATAAGTTTTTTTGAAACTTTATATTTAAGGAAAAGTGCAATAACTCAACAACGCCGTAACCAAATTTCAAAAACCAAACATGAAATGATATCAGAATTTAACGTAGCATCTGAATATGTAATGAATACAGGGCGTTCTATTTTAAAAAATGGAATTTTGGTCTGTAGCACCTACACCAAACACCCACCCTGTATATTTAAAAATATAGCTCTCATGAACTCCTAAAACTTTTGTATGAAACATTTTTGTGTATCTCCTTCAACAAACCAGATATATATATATACAGTGTGACCCATTTAAAATGGAACCACCCCTGTAGAATGTGCATTTTTCAATCAATCTCAATTTTTTTTATTGAAATATTTAGCATGAAAAACTGTATCTTGACACTAACTTTCACAATTTTAGTTTCATTTCCAAGGCACTCTATGTTTTTTTTTTTGTTTGTCAAAAACGGCAAAAGTTTTATTAGGCAATTTTTGTTTTCAAATTTGACTACACCACTGGATTCGTAGTCGTTATAAATCAAAACTGTCAAATTTTCATTAAAAATATTTGTTAACAACGAAGTTACAACAACTTCAATTTTGGAAACAAAGTATTTGTTTGTAATTTTTATTCAGATTATAGACATATTTGAGATCTGACAACACTGTCATCACCAAGTAGAACACCAGTGAATTTGTACAGTGAAAATCCGAAGTCAACAGCTCAATGCGTTCTATAGTTATAACTCCTGAAAATATGGTAATGTGAGAGATTTGGTGGTGCAAGCGTTTTTAAAAAATCATTCATTTGAGTGTAGGTTACGAGAAGTGTATTCTAGAATAACAGAAAATTGAAAATTCATTTTCAAGTTATGCAGTACTTAGTACATTCCTTACGCATAGCCGCTAAAATCAAATTGATTAAAAGCATGGAAATCATTTATTCAATAATAAAACAAGAGGCGGACAAAAATTGTCCCTGTAAATTCTTCATAACTCAGCTAAAACAATATTTTAGAGGAGATATCAATAATTTGAGGAAGCTGAACTCATTATGCAAAGGTTTTATAATAAATCAACAGTAGGCTTTGATTTTGACAGTTAATCATAAATAAAATAATAGTTGTTAGTTAACGTGCATTTAATAATGGCTTTGCCATTATCATTAGAATAAAGAATTGAAATTGTGAGAATTTCTGGGGACAATTATCATAGTGAAAGAGAAGCAGCTAGGATATTTAATCACTCAGACAACAAATCGACTTCCATTGACAGAAGCACCGTCAGTAAAATTAACAAAACATTTAAAGAAACCGGTGCAGTCAGCAAACATATTTTAAAAAATAATCACCGAAGAAGAAATTTAAACGAAGGTGCTGTTTTAGAATATTTTAGAAACCACCCAAACAGAAGTTTACGAGTCGCCAGTTTGGATTTAAACTTACCGAGAGAGACTATTTCGACGATGTCTTGAACAAAACAAATGAGAGCATTTAAACCAAAATTTCTTCACTTTTAAAGGCAGGTGATGAAGTGAAACGTATGGAAATTTGTTTGTGGGCACAAGCGAGTACCTGAATACAAGAAATTTTTTAAACTGCATAAGTTTTAGTGATTGAAGCTTCTTTCAGCACCAATGGGGTAGTTTCATCGCAAAATGCTCGGTATTGGGCTACGGAAAATCCGCACTAGATCATTAATTGAAAAAGTCAATATTCCGAAAAGTTAACGTTTGGTGTGGTAATATGACAAAATAGAATAATAGTCCATATTTTTTTGATGGAAACATTAAACGGGCAAAATATTTTGGAATTTCTAAATAACCAATTAATCGGACGAATAGATGAAATGCC
>NW_027412744.1:0-17500 GCF_025532065.1 Leptinotarsa decemlineata
TTTCGCTCGTACTTTTTTTCTCTATAATCTTCCGTTTGTTTACACAAAATGACTGGTAGAGGAAAAGGAGGAAAGGGATTAGGAAAGGCGGAGCAAAAAGACATCGCAAAGTGTTGCGAGATAATATTCAAGGAATTACGAAGCCTGCCATCAGAAGATTAGCTCGTCGTGGAGGTGTAAAACGTATATCGGATTGATATACGAAGAAACCTCGTGAGTACTCAAAGTATTTCTCGAAAATGTTATCAGAGATGCGGTAACATATACAGAACACGCCAAAAGAAAAACCGTCACGGCCATGGACGTAGTATACGCTCTCAAACGTCAAGGGCGTACATTATATGGTTTCGGCGGTTAGATTCATATTCCGACGAGAAATTTAAAAAAAAAAAAAAGGTTCTTTTCAGAACCACAATTTGTTTTCAAAACGAATTCGATTTATATACTTTACTTTGGTGTGAGTAATAATTAACGAATTACCAAATTAAATTCGAACGATATACCCATCTAATTTTAAGCATTATCTGTCATTCTTTTGATTACCTGAATAATTGCTTCATTTTATCCTGTATACTTAACGAAATTATTAATTTCAACCTTACTACATCTGTATACGAAGAAGAAAAGAGAAGAACGATCTGTACAATTAGATTATATACCACTCGGTTTCTAAATCTATAGGACAGGGAAGCTACTGGTATCTAGCTAGCTAGCTAGGTAGCACCCAAACTATTCAATTATTCACCAATAGAAATTACATATGAAACTTTTCTGAAACGCCGCTTTAAAAACGCGATACCATTTGTACGTAAAAAAAAATTGAAAAAATGAATATTCATAAACTGATCGAAGGTTAATGAACCACTGTCCAAATATTATTGTTTTATGCTTATAATATTCATCTATCCCATTTCACAAATTACTATGAATAATAATAACAACCTATTTTTTATATACTCGTCATTCATTTCTGCAGATATTGAAATGTATGTATGCATTCATCTATGCTATATAATTTAATTAGGTATAATTTTTTTCATTTATTCATTCCAATTTACTCATGATTGTCTATATTGTAATTCCACGAACAAGAATGTATAATATTTCTATGGATATTGTTATGTTTATTCATTTGTATACCTAAATCTGATATTACTGCATACATTTTATTTTCATCACGAATAAACGTACAGACATTCTGATATTTGATTTCAGCAAATAGAAATCACTTGTTTCGGCACGAAAATAAGAAGTTGAACAATAATAATATTATTAATCATGTATACATGTATACGTAAATATGCGCAAGCAAGAAAGAAACAATCGCATATCGTGCTGCGTCAACAATTGTATCGAAAAGCGATGACAAGAAAATAAAAAAAAAATATATGCAATTGTCGAATTCATTAGAGAAAATCGTTGTGGCCCTGATAAGGGCCGATATTTTATTTGTCGCTTTCCTCTCTCAGGAAATGTGTACTTATGCCTTCTTTTCGGTTTTTTCGGTAACAAAACCGCCTGAATATTGGGCAAAACACCACCTTGAGCAATGGTTACTCCTGATAACAATTTATTGAGTTCTTCGTCGTTTCGAATGGCCAGCTGTAAATGTCTAGGAATGATACGGGTTTTTTTGTTATCGCGAGCCGCATTACCGGCCAATTCCAAGACTTCAGCTGCCAAATATTCCATTACTGCGGCTAAGTAAACCGGGGCGCCGGCACCAACTCGTTCGGCATAATTTCCCTTACGAAGGAGTCGATGAATACGTCCTACTGGGAATTGGAGTCCAGCCCGACTGGAACGGGACTTTGCCTTTCCCTTAACTTTACCTCCTTTTCCACGTCCAGACATGTCGAATCGTAGATTAGTATTATATATCGGATAAATTTAAAGAATTCACTGAGAATTATTCGATGTTGCTCTAACAGTAGCTTTCTATACAATGATTTCTATATAGAATCGACCTGTATTAATACCGTCCTACCGACCAATGGGCGTTCTCGAACGCTCAACTTTCCGTGGGCGGAGCCTACTAGAGTTCCAGTTACTATCTGAAATAGTGACGACAGAGTGGCGTCTTTTACACACACACCATACATTCGATTGCTGAACCTCATTGAGTGCAGACGTGTCTGAGCGATTAAGTGTTTTTCTCCAATTTATTTAGTGAATGTGGCAGCCGTGCGGCGTGTGTTATTTCTTGCTATAAATAGCGCGTTCGTTTTGTGCGTGAGCAGACAACCACATTTTGGTGAGTACGTTCAAAGATATCATTTCCGTTGCGTTCTTGGTGCTCATACTTGTTTCTGAGTTCCGAAACAAAGCTTTGAATTACGGCAGTATGGAGGAACTGCTTTGTAGCCTGGCAGGAAGGAGAAGGGCGAAATTATTGGCTTTATAAGCCAATTAATTTCAGCCCTTGGCCTGTCCCAGTCAGACCTGCTTGGCAGAGCTTCGCCAGGCCCTGGGGACGACTGTCAGTCTACGACAGGTCGTAAACAGGGAGTGGCTAAGGCCCCGACTGGCCGTAGGAAAGCTAACTCGGACCGAGACTACAGCGACAGCGATAGTGTAGCCTCCTCTCCTCATCAGTCTCGAAAAAGAGACGCTTCACGATGGATTTCCTCCTCTTCCATCAGTGTCAAGACGCCGTATCGACGAATGGATACGGCACGAAAAAACTGAAGTCAAACAAGTACTATCCAAAAAGAAAAGAAGCTCAAAAAAAGAGCAATGTTACAAAATGTTCAGGCAGAGGCTCGGAATTACTATTCCGAGTCCGAGACCTCATCACGTCAAGCGGCCCAAAATCAGGCCAAAGAGAAGGCCGCACCTAGCGAAAGCGCTAAAAGCGGCCCCAACGAACCTGAAATCGTTGAAAATGTTGTCGAGATGGAAGATCTCGACGCAAATGCAAACGAGGGTGCTTCTACTACGGGAAGCACCGTCAAATCAGTTCATGGCGAGGAGCCCACCCCCCCTACCCCTCTGAAGCAAGACATCCCGTCTACGGCTTCAAAGGCTAAAATTCCACCTATTGTTGTCCGACAGAAGGACAAATGGGTACCACTGTTGAAACTGACGACTAGAGAGAACATCAAGTTCTCGAAAGCCGTCAATTTACATGACGGGATAAAAGTTCAGCCGGAGTCTCCTGACGACTATCGGCGGCTGGCAAGGCTTTTGGTGAGGGAAAAAATCCCTCACCATACTTACTCGCTCCCCGAAGAGCGGCAACTACGTGCCGTCATCAGGGGAGTGCCAGAGCACCTGGCAACTTCCGATGTGCGTGAGGAGCTTGAATCAAAAGGCTTTGACCTCACCAGCGTCACGCGCATGAAGCGCGCTGGCAAACCTATGCCTCTGGTCCTCGTCTTGCTAGACAGGGATCAGAAGCATATTTTTGAGGTCAAAGACCTCTTGTGCGTGAAGGTTCAGGTCGAACCCCAACACGCGAAAACTTCGGTGGGTCAATGCCACCGTTGTCAACGCTTTGGACACTGCCAACGCAACTGCTTGGCAGTGCCCATCTGCGTTAAATGCGCTGGCAGGCACTTAACCAGTGCCTGCAAAAAGACCAAGGCTGACCCCCCGAAGTGCAATAATTGCAAGGGGGCTCACACAGCCAATTACCGTGGCTGCCCCGCGTACCCAAAGGTACAAAAGAAGGGGCAGACCACAACAAGGAAACCAGCCTCCTCAGGGAGACCTGCGGGGTCTGGACGCGTCCAGGAGGGGGTCAGCTTTGCAAAAGCTGCATCTAAGGGCGCAAGTACTGCAAGTACTTCTGCAAAGCCCACCTCCCCTCGACCTGAACCCTCACCTCAGACTCAGGGGGTTTCAGACATCTGTGCCGCACTGGACCAGATGAAAAAGTTATTCGTCAAATTCCCCGTGTTACAGACAATGTTCACGGTGAATACAAGCGTGATGACCGGAACTGCCAATGTCTAGACAACCAACGTTGCCTAGATCTCTGAAGATAGTTTTTTGGAATGCCAATGGCATTCGAACAAAGAAGCTGGACTTCGAAAACTTCCTCATTGAAAACAACATAGATGTGGCTCTAGTCCAAGAGACACATCTAAGGAACGAATCCATTGTCATTCCAAATTACAGATTCTTTCACAGAGAACGTGTTGGACGTGCTGGAGGGGGAGTCGGCATTTTTGCCAAGCGATCCCTGCAGTGTGTCCAATACGGCATTGACAGTGCTCGGTTGCACGGTACTGAGGCCGTGGGGGTCGAAATTCAACTGAGAAGGGGTTGTCACAGAATAATCTCGGTTTACAACCCTCCGAACATTCGTCTACTCCCAGAATCTCTGGATGAACTGCTGATGGGAAGCAACATTCCGACAATTGCTGCTGGCGACTTCAATGCCAAGCACAGACCTTGGAGCAGAGCCACAAATCGAAACGGCCAAGCGCTCCATGCGCATGTTGACAGACATGAATATCTCGTGCTGGGACCAGATGAGCCTACGTACTATCGCGGGCAGACTAGGCCTGACGTACTAGACATCGCGCTTCTCAGAAACGTCACTCTGACCAGTGAAATTTACGTTCTGTCGGAACTGGATTCTGATCATAATCCAGTAATCCTGGTACTGGGCGATGATCTTCCTCCCCCTGAATATCGCGTGAGATCTAAGACGGACTGGGATGTCTTCACAGCCCAGCTCGAAGAGATGCGCGCCCCTCCTGAGGTACTCGACTCTCCCGACGAACTCGACGCGGCAGTTGAGCGTTTCGAGCTTTCCGTGAATGATGCGTTTCGAGCGGCCACCTCCAGGGAGGAGTGTCCGCTGAAGAGCTACAACGAGTTTCCCCCCTCGTATCAAAGCCTTGATACGAGAGAGAAACCGCCTGAGAAGGCTCTACCAGCGAACCCTTTTCCCAGGGGACAAAACAGCGGCGAACAGGATGGCCAATCGTGTCAAACAGGCCATCAATGAACACCGAAACGAAAGGTGGGAAGAGCTCTTGGAATCCTTCGAACCTGGGAGTGACGAGCTTTGGCGAGTCACTCGTAGGCTCAGGGGGAAGAAGACTGCTCTCTCACCCATTCACGGAGAGCGCGGAGTGTGCTACTCCCCCGCCGACAAGGCGTTAGCCTTTGCAGACACGATGGAACGTCAGTTTCAACTTAACGTTGACGACGACGACGACATCGACCGCGATATGCTGCTGGAAGACCGGGTTCACCGACTTCTCAGGGAGGATGACGACGACGACATCCGTCCAGCTTCTATGGAGGAGCTGAAGGGTCTCATCAAGGCTGCGAAAGCAAAGAAGGCTCCGGGAGCCGATTCAATAACTAACAAGTTGTTGAAGAGACTCCCGGAAAACAGCGTTGAATTCTTGCTGAGTCTCATCAACAGTTCGTTGGCCCTCAGACACTTCCCTAGAAGGTGGAAGCATGCGATCGTCGTCATGCTCCCGAAACAGGGTCAGAACCAGCTGTTCCCGCAGAACTATCGCCCGATCAGTCTACTCTCGTCGGCGGCTAAGCTGGCTGAAAGAGTCGTACTGCAAAGACTCAACGAAGAAGTTGAGGACCGAAATGTTCTGCCTAATGAACAATTCGGCTTCAGGAGAGATCACTCCACTGAACTACAGGCTCTAAGGTTGGTCGAGAACACCATCAGCGAGCTGAATATCAACAAAAAAGTACATATAGTACTTTTAGATATTTCAAAGGCCTTCGACCGAGTATGGCACGAAGGCCTTATACATAAGCTAAACGCGCTCGACCTACCTCGGGGCCTGGTCCGGTGGATCGGATCTTTCCTGAGAGGCAGAACCTTTCAGGTTAGAGTAGAGGGCTCTCTGTCTGACAACAGAGAGATCCTCGCTGGAGTGCCACAGGGGGCCGTGCTCTCTCCGACGTTGTACTCACTCTATACAAGCGACCTGCCCAGGTCCGATAGAGTGAAGATATCCCTGTACGCCGATGACACGGCTCTACTCTCGTCTTCCATGGGGCGTGAGCTCGGCGTCGTCTACATGCAACGTGCATTGGACGACCTCGAGCGCTGGTACCTCGAATGGAAGATCCGAGTAAACCCGGAAAAGACTCAGGCGATAACCATGGGGAGATTACTATCTTCTCCGGCCAGAAAAGTGAGAGTCTCTGGAAGGGAGATTGACTGGCAAGCGCGGGTAAAGTACCTCGGCCTTTTAATAGACCGTAGGCTCACTTGGAACCCGCACATCATGTACGTTAAGTCCAAGATCGAGGGTCGGATCGCCGGTCTGTACCCTCTGATCAACAGAAAATCCAAGATGAGTCTTAAAAACAAAATTATGATCTACAACTCGATGTTCAAGCCTGTCATCATGTACGCTTCAGGCGTCTGGGGACAAGCGGCTCCGTCCAACATTTCCATTTTGGAAAGGTTACAAAATAAGCTAATTAGGATGATTGTGAATGCTCCTTGGTTCGTGCGGAATGAAGCCATCCGCAGAGATTTGCAGCTGCCTTCCATTCGGCAGTCCATTCAGTCGAGGAATGAGAGAGTTTTCGAAAAAACGGAAACTCACGAAAACCCGTTAGTTAGGGAAGCCACAGATTATGCTGTAGACGACCCCTCCCGATATAGAAGGCCCGACACTCTGTCGAATGAGGCCCTCATGTCCCCCGTTAAAGGATGAATAACTTTTTCATCCATCCCACCCCAGCCAGGTAGGGGTATCCCGTGAAGGGCGGCACTGATGTCTAAGGACTTCATGCCGTCATCCATCAGTCATGTACCCATTGGCCCATCTCAAGGCCAATGATCAGCCGAAAGGGTAGGGGAGCTGGTCTCCAAATCCTGAATGAACTGAAGATGATCGTCAAGCGTCTTTTACACTGAGTCGAAAGCAAACCTGCACGATAGTACTTGTTTGTTTGATATTGACGAAATTAAATTTTCAGAATGCCACCCAAAGCTAGTGGAAAGGCTGCGAAGAAGGCCGGAAAGGCCCAAAAGAATATATCGAAGACCGATAAGAAAAAGAAGAGGAGGAGGAAGGAAAGTTACGCAATTTATATCTACAAAGTATTGAAACAAGTCCATCCCGATACCGGAATATCCAGTAAAGCGATGAGCATCATGAACAGTTTCGTAAATGATATATTTGAGCGTATCGCAGCGGAAGCCTCCCGTCTTGCTCATTATAACAAGCGATCGACTATTACGAGCAGAGAAATTCAGACTGCAGTACGTCTGTTACTTCCTGGTGAATTGGCGAAGCACGCCGTCAGCGAAGGCACCAAAGCAGTTACGAAATATACCAGTTCGAAATAATTTACTTATTCCGGTCTACGATATACATTCTTAAAAAAAAACGGTTCTTTTCAGAACCACAAAATATTTATGAAAGAATTCTTACAATATCGTTTCGACGCTGAATGATAATTTATTTTTGCTAGGGCGCTAGGTCTCACTCGGTTGGGTTGCCTTGTTATCAGTACATTGTTACCTCCTTTCGTGAAACGCGCGATGATAATAAATAATTTTGCCACCTATATTTAGATGGTGCTTACCTACCTATCAACCTAAAAAGTTAACGTTCGTTACTGTTATACTAGTCATGTACTCTATTACTTATGTTATTTTTTAACGTGTTTTTTTTTATTACGTGCTAATATGTTGTCTAAAAACGTTTATGATTAGCATTTCTGATTTCGACTATAACATTGACGATTTATATATTTCGGGTGGGGGTGGGTGTGTATTACTCCGTTATAGATAGAGCTCACAGTATCGTCGTTCGTTCGTTCGTTCGTTCGTGTTGTAGTATCGACCTTTTTATTGAAAGTATATTACGATGATTATATCTTATCGAATATAACATTAATAACGTTCGTTATTATTCGAATGCCGTTTTCATCGAACACTTTTATAGGGATAATTTTTGAAAATGTTGATGCTATTAGAAGCGTCGGTTCTTGGTTATAGTCGTGTATGAAGGTAGACACGAGGTCTCTTCGATGCCCCTATTCACTCGTGTATTTATCGAGTATTATCGGCTAATGTATCATGTTTCTATAGACAGTCGCGCCTATGATATTTATTCGAAGGTTCCTTCCAGATCATCGATTACGAGTATTTTCGGAAAGGAATTGTCTGGAGTTACGTCAAAATCATCAATACTTCATATTTCATTGTAATTTACTGTGAGTTGTCGAGGTTTAATATTAGCTTTTTCTTATCAGAAAATATTTTCGGAATACGTAGAATCTATCCACGTTATTGTGCTAGTCGAAGTCTAAATAGGAAACCGGCATTGATTTCGTAAAGAAGTTGATGCGAACATTTCGACAGCAGAATGGAAGCCGTCAATATCGTGTCTAACGAGAATGTCGAGCGTTCAGTCTCCCGTCCGCCTGTGCTTCGACCCAGAATATTTAAACAAACGGAACACCAGAGGACTACATCATTCTCTCTAGACGCCTAACGAGTGTAGCATCTATCTTCCGAGAATATATTGTCAGTTGTTTTTTTACTATGGCAGACATAGAAAATCAGAATTCTTCGGCTTCGGCTAATTCATCTTCGTCGCCGCAGGCACAGTCTACTGCGAAGAAAGAAAAGAAAGTTAAAAATCCAAGAAGTAAACCTTCTCACCCACCTACGTCGGAAATGGTTAATAACGCTATTAAAGGATTGAAGGAACGGGGTGGTTCCTCTTTACAAGCCATAAAAAAATATATTGCGGCGAATTATAAGGCTGACGCAGAAAAAGTGGCACCTTTCATCAAGAAATATCTTAAATCTGCGGTTGCTTCCGGATCATTAGTACAAACTAAAGGAAAAGGTGCATCGGGGTCGTTCAAATTGGCATCGGCATCTTCTGGTTCGGCAAAACCGTCGGCTACCGAAAAGAAAACGTCCGGTACGGCCGGTGCGAAGGCCAAAAAAACTCCCGTTAAACGCGTAGCTGGTGAAAAAGCTAAAACCGGCAAGAAGGCTGCTGCATCACCGAAAGGTAAGAAAGCCTCTCCGGAAAAGAAAGCGGCTGCCGCAGCCAAGCCTAAAAAGGTAACTGCCGAGGATAAAAAGACCGTCGCTTCTAAGGTTTCGTCCGCGACTTCTGCTAGTAAAACCAAGTCTCCTTCGAAAGCAAAGAAAACTAACAAAGGACCAACAAAAAAGCCGAAAGCACCCAAACCGAAAACCGCGAAAGCGACCCCTGCATCGGCATCTTCTCCGAAAGCCAAAAAAGCTGCCTCTCCAAAAAAGAAGAAGTAAATTCTTCTATCAGTTGACTTCTCTCTCCGGCGACGAAGTCTAAGAAAACAAATGGCCCTTTTCAGGGCCACAATTTTTTTTACAAGAATTCGTATATAATTCAACTGTCCAACAAATATATAAATAAATAGTCAGAACTACCTACCTAGCCTATCCCTATAAACAGAAAAAAAATAGATAATAATAATATTTCTTCCGCCGCCGCCGCCGACTATCGAATTGATATGAATCGAATAATTTCGTAAAAGAGTAAAAATTAAAAAATATTGCTCTGTCTTTCTATTTCATTGAAATATGTCTTGTGAACAGTTGACTTATTTTCTGATATTGGGATCGTTTCAGGAAAATGAGTCAAAATCATTTCGAGATTTCCAAACTAAGGGTGTTCCATTTGAGAAATCACTGATTTTTATATCTTCAGAATTACTCATCGACTCCAAATACCTCGTTCATCATTTTGGAAATGTTACTCCTCCTACAAGACGACGGAATGTAATATTTTGATGAATCAATAATAGCTTATGTATTCTATGAGACTTGTTTTCAATTTTATAGGGAAATGGCTCGAGAACCGAATAATACCTACTTTTTCTGTATAAACGATCGAATATCTCGAGAACGATTCATTTTTGGTATAGGGTATATTACAAAAAGTCACTCGAGATTTATGCCAGGTATTCAAAAATATGAATCAGAGGAAATTTACGAAAAGATGGTGATGTTATGAGCGATCTTTCATTCAGTGATCGCTTGTTTTTCGTTATTTATCTCAGCCGTTTCTAAAAATGATCTTTTCGAAAGATTCGTTTCGGAAAGTAAAAAATTTCAGTATTATAATCCATATTTGGATCATACTGAACATGTTCTGCAAACACCCGTGATTTAATATTTACGTGATGCGAGTTATTGAAAATATCATACATTCATTCATTCATTCATTCATATCTATCGATAAACGAATTCTTTCATCAATTGCATTTTGTGGTTCTGAAAAGAACCTTTTTTTTGTATATATTTTCAATATATATTGGGATATATATATATGAAATTAAGCTCGTTCTCCGCGTATTCTCCTTGCTAACTGAATGTCTTTGGGCATAATGGTAACGCGCTTGGCGTGAATGGCGCACAAATTCGTATCTTCGAAGAGTCCTACCAAATACGCCTCGCTAGCTTCTTGCAAAGCCATGACGGCTGAACTTTGGAATCGTAAATCGGTTTTGAAATCTTGAGCGATTTCTCGAACTAAACGTTGAAAGGGTAATTTCCTAATCAACAATTCAGTACTCTTCTGATAACGTCGAATTTCTCGGAGAGCAACAGTACCGGGTCTGTAACGATGAGGTTTTTTAACACCTCCCGTAGCCGGTGCACTTTTGCGAGCTGCTTTAGTAGCTAATTGTTTTCTCGGAGCTTTACCTCCAGTCGATTTACGAGCGGTCTGCTTGGTACGAGCCATTTTCAAAACCTATTGCGAATTGTAACGAACGAAATGTATACCGAACGATAGACGGACAACATATGAACTGAGTCGGCTTATACACGCCAACTATTATATACCATCTAGACGAGACGCCATTGGTCCGATTTCCAGTTGTGGGCGGAGTCATGAAATTTAACAAAACCCGACCGAGTTCGGTGTAGAACTTTAGTCGAAGTCTGTCGTTAGTATCACTAACAGTATTTCATTCGTATCGTGCAGTATATAATTTATTCTTAACATTCGAAATGACTGGTCGTGGCAAGGGAGGTAAAGGTTTAGGAAAAGGAGGAGCGAAACGTCATCGTAAAGTATTGCGTGATAATATCCAAGGAATAACGAAACCTGCCATTAGAAGATTAGCCCGTCGAGGTGGTGTTAAACGTATTTCGGGTTTGATATACGAAGAAACTCGTGGAGTACTCAAAGTATTTCTCGAAAATGTTATCAGAGATGCCGTAACATATACCGAACATGCGAAACGCAAAACCGTCACAGCCATGGATGTTGTATACGCCCTGAAAAGGCAAGGTCGAACCTTGTACGGATTTGGCGGTTGAATTTAATGCCTCCCCCTGTATTGTCCTTACCGTTTCCATAAAAAAAAGGTTCTTTTCAGAACCACAAAAGCTTATGAAATGAATTCGTGTGTATTTTTTATATTTTTGAAGTAAGTCTCAGGTCAAGAAAGTAATACAAATCATGAAATTATGAAACAACAAAATTTAATTGACGCTCCGGAGGGGCGACTTCATTGATGATTCCAGTGGCGCATTTGCTTTTTCAGCTGCAGGAAAACCCGGAAAAACCTGCAGCAGCAGCAAGCACCACATCATGTGAACATCTTGATCTACTAATGTCTTCTCTTTTATAAAACAAAATGTAGGGTATCTCCAGAGACTACAGTAAATTTAGAACATCGCCAGAACACTTAGTGACACGACTATCGTCAAACTTAATCGACCTCTGCCCTCCGGTAGCAAGCAGAATATCGGAAGCGTGAAATAAAAATTTGAATTGGAAATTTTGGCGAAATAACCCGAACGGAAAGTGTAGTGAAAATATAAAAGATAACGGAAAGTGTAGTGAAAATATAAAAGATAACGGAAAGTGTAGTGAACGTTTACCTCTGCCTTCCGCGAACAAGCAGAATATCGGAAGCGTGAAATAAAAATTTGAAATGGAAATTTTGGCGAAATAACCCGAACGGAAAGTGTAGTGAAAATATAAAAGAAAACGGAAAGTGTAGTGAAAATTTAAAAGTAGCGGAAAGTGTAGTGAAAACATAAATATAACGGAAAGTGTAATGAAAGTTTACCTCTGCCTTCTGGGAGCGAGCAGAATTTCGGAAGCGTGAAGAAAATATTGCAGATGGAAACTTTGGCGAAATAACGTGAACGGAAAGTGTAGTGAAAATATAAAAGATAACGGAAAGTGTAGTGAAAATTTAAAAGTCGGAAAGTGGAAACATAAATATAACGGAAAGTGTAATGAAAGTTTACCTCTGCCTTCTGGGAGCGAGCAGAATTTCGGAAGCGTGAAGAAAATATTTCAGATGGAAACTTTGGCGAAAAATAAACGTGAACGGAAAGTGTGGTGAAAATATAAAAGATAACGGAAAGTGTAGTGAAAATATAAAAGATACGGAAAGTGTAGTGAAACATAAATATACGGAAAGTGTAATGAAAGTTTACCTCTGCCTTCTGGGAGCGAGCAGAATTTCGGAAGCGTGAAGAAAATATTTCAGATGGAAACTTTGGCGAAAATAATCGTGAACGGAAAGTGTGGTGAAAATATAAAAGTATCGGAAAGTGTAGTGAAACATAAATATAACGGAAAGTGTAATGAAAGTTTACCTCTGCCTTCTGGGAGCAGCAGAATTTCGGAAGCGTGAAGAAAATATTTCAGATGGAAGTTTTGGCGAAAATAATCATGAACGGAAAGTGTGGTGAAAATATAAAAGATAACGGAAAGTGTAGTGAAAACATAAATATAACGGAAAGTGTAATGAAAGTTTACCTCTGCCTTCTGGGAGCAGCAGAATTTCGGAAGCGTGAAGAAAACATTTCAGATGGAAATTTTGGCGAAAATAAATCATGAACGGAAAGTGTGGTGAAAATATAAAAGTATCGGAAAGTGTAGTGAAAACATAAATATAACGGAAAGTGTAATGAAAGTTTACCTCTGCCTTCTGGGAGCGAGCAGAATTTCGGAAGCGTGAAGAAAATATTGCAGATGGAAACTTTGGCGAAAATAATCGTGAACGGAAAGTGTGGTGAAAATATAAAAGTATCGGAAAGTGTAGTGAAAACATAAATATAACGGAAAGTGTAATGAAAGTTTACCTCTGCCTTCTGGGTGCGAGCAGAATTTCGGAAGCGTGAAGAAAAAATTTCAGACGGAAATTTTGGCGAAAATAATCATGAACGGAAAGTGTGGTGAAAATAACGGAAAGTGTGGTGAAAATATCGGAAAGTATAGTGAAATTTTCGCCAAAATTTCTCTTTGAAAATTTTTTATCACGCTTCCGAAATTCTGTTTGCTCCCATTAATTCAAGTATCGTCTCACCGTCTCAACTTATATGTTGTAATGGCGAGAAAGCGGTATGGGCCTTACACAAATTTTCACTACACTTTCCGATAAACATTGTAATCGAGACGTCCTGTTGTCAGAACGTTATCCTATAATATTTTAATATATCGATCGATATGCGTATTCATGTCTGATACAATATCATATCGACGGATATAAATTATATTGACTAGGACTATACGAAAAGTGGAAAAAACCGAAAGTCGCGTAGGGTCCCGTCAGCGTTAACGGAAAACGGGCGATGTGCTCGAAACGCCGCTATAGGGGGATAGGTACGTTTCGAAACGGATCGAAAACGCTTCCTCTATAGTATCGGCAGACGCTTGCTCGAGCGCTGTCGGTACCGTGGTCACCGATAACCAAATCACACGATATTCGTTTTTCTGCTGAATAATAACATTAATTCGATATCGTGTCGAGTGCGGGCTTCGCCCACGGTGGTGTGGATAGTTCGTAGTAGTATATCTTCTGCTTCTACCCAACCGAAACCGTCAGACACTGCGAGATCGCGGATTTAGCGAGCGTTTCTACGTAAGCGGTCCCTATGCGATCAACCAAAAAATAACAAAAATTTTGTTATTACACAAAATATGCGACAGCTCTCCTCTGTCCGAGCGAGAATAAATATAATTTCGGAACGAATCTTTCGAGAACACCGAGTCGCTTTCAATCTAGCGAAGGGTCGAGAGAATGTTCGAAGTTTTGTGCCGGTCGACGTATATATCGTCTATTATATATTGTATTTCGAAAAATTACCATACGTACGTGTACGCCGGTGGTTTGTGTAACATTATCATCAGGTCGAGTACGACGAGCGTGTGTTGTAATATTTCTTCTTGAGCAATGTTATAGTTCGATTTGTTGTCGGTCCGGTTTTATTTGAATGAAATAATGCAGAGACACATAGAGATATATAACAACTTTTTCGTTGAGCGTGGCGTTTCGAAAATTTATATTTCGTATAACGCACACACAACACGCACGAAAAGAGAATATAGATCTGTTTCCGTATTTATTATTATTTTAATATTATGGAGACTGAACTAGTTCTACGATAGAACGTCAGCTCCCTGGTTGATCCTGCCAGTAGTCATATGCTTGTCTCAAAGATTAAGCCATGCATGTCTCAGTACAAGCCAAATTAAGGTGAAACCGCGAAAGGCTCATTAAATCAGTTATGGTTCCTTAGATCGTACCCACATTTACTTGGATAACTGTGGTAATTCTAGAGCTAATACATGCAAACAGAGTTCCGACCGGAGACGGAAGGAGCGCTTTTATTAGATCAAAACCAATCGGTGGCGGGTTCGCTCGTCATCGTACACCTTGGTGACTCTGAATAACTTTATGCTGATCGCACGGTCTCGCACCGGCGACGCATCTTTCAAATGTCTGCCTTATCAACTGTCGATGGTAGGTTCTGCGCCTACCATGGTTGTAACGGGTAACGGGGAATCAGGGTTCGATTCCGGAGAGGGAGCCTGAGAAACGGCTACCACATCCAAGGAAGGCAGCAGGCGCGCAAATTACCCACTCCCGGCACGGGGAGGTAGTGACGAAAAATAACGATACGGGACTCATCCGAGGCCCCGTAATCGGAATGAGTACACTCTAAACCCTTTAACGAGGATCAATTGGAGGGCAAGTCTGGTGCCAGCAGCCGCGGTAATTCCAGCTCCAATAGCGTATATTAAAGTTGTTGCGGTTAAAAAGCTCGTAGTCGAATCTGTGTCCCGCGCCTTCGGTTCATCGTCCGCGGTGTTAACTGGTGTGCCGCGGGACGTCCTGCCGGTGGGCTTAGCTCGCAAGGGCGGCCCAACTCAATCCCGCCGCGGTGCTCTTCATTGAGTGTCGAGGTGGGCCGGCACGTTTACTTTGAACAAATTAGAGTGCTTAAAGCAGGCTAAAACTTCGCCTGAATACTGTGTGCATGGAATAATGGAATAGGACCTCGGTTCTATTTTGTTGGTTTTCGGAACCCCGAGGTAATGATTAATAGGAACGGATGGGGGCATTCGTATTGCGACGTTAGAGGTGAAATTCTTGGATCGTCGCAAGACGGACAGAAGCGAAAGCATTTGCCAAAAACGCTTTCATTGATCAAGAACGAAAGTTAGAGGTTCGAAGGCGATCAGATACCGCCCTAGTTCTAACCATAAACGATGCCAGCTAGCGATCCGCCGACGTTCCTCCGATGACTCGGCGGGCAGCTTCCGGGAAACCAAAGCTTTTGGGTTCCGGGGGAAGTATGGTTGCAAAGCTGAAACTTAAAGGAATTGACGGAAGGGCACCACCAGGAGTGGAGCCTGCGGCTTAATTTGACTCAACACGGGAAACCTCACCAGGCCCGGACACCGGAAGGATTGACAGATTGAGAGCTCTTTCTTGATTCGGTGGGTGGTGGTGCATGGCCGTTCTTAGTTGGTGGAGCGATTTGTCTGGTTAATTCCGATAACGAACGAGACTCTGGCCTACTAACTAGGCGTTTTCCGACATCCTAAAGGCCCGCCGATGGGGCTTCGGCCTTTATCGTGCGCGGTTTTTACTGTCGGCGTATAAACAATTCTTCTTAGAGGGACAGGCGGCGTCTAGCCGCACGAGATTGAGCAATAACAGGTCTGTGATGCCCTTAGATGTTCTGGGCCGCACGCGCGCTACACTGAAGGAATCAGCGTGTCCTCCCTGGCCGAGCGGCCCGGGTAACCCGTTGAACCTCCTTCGTGCTAGGGATTGGGGCTTGCAATTGTTCCCCATGAACGAGGAATTCCCAGTAAGCGCGAGTCATAAGCTCGCGTTGATTACGTCCCTGCCCTTTGTACACACCGCCCGTCGCTACTACCGATTGAATGATTTAGTGAGGTCTTCGGACTGAGCGCGATGGCGTTTCGGCGTCTTCGATGTTTCGGAAAGATGACCAAACTTGATCATTTAGAGGAAGTAAAAGTCGTAACAAGGTTTCCGTAGGTGAACCTGCGGAAGGATCATTACAGTGATATTGTCTATATACGACATGTCTGATCAAATATATATATCGCGAAGCGAGAAAAGAGTTAAATCTCTCCTTTTTCCTTCTACGATATTCGAACTAATTTGTCGCTTTATGTTTTCGTTTCGATAGAAAAGAAAATGAGCGACGGTGGACTACGTTTTCGAATGACGGTGAAATTGACGACGACGACGTTGTTGTCTGTCGTCATCATCCTTTCGATTAGTAGTAGTCCTCTTCTCGAACTATACAAATTCGTCTTAGAGGTTTTTCAATTAGGCGTGTAATTTTCTTTACCGAGAATTATAATATATGACGTTGTGCGTATTGTTGTGTTGCCGCGTCGTTGTCGTCGATTATGGCGCTAATGTTGTTCGTCGATCGTGTTGTGAAGCGTACGCTCTTTTGTCGAACGCGAACGCGATATACGACGATACATTTCGCCGTCGATGACGATGATGCCGACGACGCCGCCTTCGCCGGGTACCTAGGAGTGTGTGACTGTTAAAAAACCGCTCCGTAGAAATTATGTTTAATCGCGGTCGAAACGTGAAAGTTTCGTTTCGTACGAATTTTTACGTTACCGGATTACACAACGAGATTTCCGATGGTTGTGAAAGATATTCGCCCGGCCGTGTCAGTTAGAACGCATGGTAAATGAAATACTACGCGCGTCCTCTACACGACGAATATAAAAATTGAGTCGTGCGCGATTTCGGTACACGATGCCTCGTCTGAATATGTGGTGCCGTACGAATACGAAATCGTCGAGCGCTTCTCTTTTTTTTATTTTTTTTAACAAGTATATATATATATTATATGTACGTTGTTGCATTGGTATAATCTCAACGCTTGCCGAATCGAGACGTCGAACTCTTGAAATTATTTTTTTTGAGTACGTCTAAATAAAAGATTACCCTGAACGGTGAATCACTTGGCTCGTGGGTCGATGAAGAACGCAGCTAATTGCGCGTCAACTTGTGAACTGCAGGACACATGAACATCGACATTTCGAACGCACATTGCGGTCCTCGGATACTGTTCCTGGACCACTCCTGGCTGAGGGTCGTATCAATTTCAAAGACTGCTCGGTTTTTCAAAATTGATATTTTGTAAAAACGTCGGAGCGTGTTGGATGATTGACGTGTTGTTGTTGTTGTTGTTTGTCGTCTATCGAGTCGTCTCGTTATTATAATC
>NW_027412745.1:0-10000 GCF_025532065.1 Leptinotarsa decemlineata
AATGATATATTTGAGCGTATCGCAGCGGAAGCCTCCCGTCTTGCTCATTATAACAAGCGATCGACTATTACGAGCAGAGAAATTCAGACTGCAGTACGTCTGTTACTTCCTGGTGAATTGGCGAAGCACGCCGTCAGCGAAGGCACCAAAGCAGTTACGAAATATACCAGTTCGAAATAATTTACTTATTCCGGTCTACGATATACATTCTTAAAAAAAAAAACGGTTCTTTTCAGAACCACAAAATATTATGAAAGAATTCTTACAATATCGTTTCGACGCTGAATGATAATTTATTTTTGCTAGGGCGCTAGGTCTCACTCGGTTGGGTTGCCTTGTTATCAGTACATTGTTACCTCCTTTCGTGAAACGCGCGATGATAATAAATAATTTTGCCACCTATATTTAGATGGTGCTTACCTACCTATCAACCTAAAAAGTTAACGTTCGTTACTGTTATACTAGTCATGTACTCTATTACTTATGTTATTTTTTAACGTGTTTTTTTTTATTTACGTGCTAATATGTTGTCTAAAAACGTTTATGATTAGCATTTTCTGATTTCGACTATAACATTGACGATTTATATATTTCGGGTGGGGGTGGGTGTGTATTACTCCGTTATAGATAGAGCTCACAGTATCGTCGTTCGTTCGTTCGTTCGTTCGTGTTGTAGTATCGACTTTTTATTGAAAGTATATTACGATGATTATATCTTATCGAATATAACATTAATAACGTTCGTTATTATTCGAATGCCGTTTTCATCGAACACTTTTATAGGGATAATTTTTGAAAATGTTGATGCTATTAGAAGCGTCGGTTCTTGGTTATAGTCGTGTATGAAGGTAGACACGAGGTCTCTTCGATGCCCCTATTCACTCGTGTATTTATCGAGTATTATCGGCTAATGTATCATGTTTCTATAGACAGTCGCGCCTATGATATTTATTCGAAGGTTCCTTCCAGATCATCGATTACGAGTATTTTCGGAAAGGAATTGTCTGGAGTTACGTCAAAAATCATCAATACTTCATATTTCATTGTAATTTACTGTGAGTTGTCGAGGTTTAATATTAGCTTTTTCTTATCAGAAAATATTTTCGGAATACGTAGAATCTATCCACGTTATTGTGCTAGTCGAAGTCTAATAGGAAACCGGCATTGATTTCGTAAAGAAGTTGATGCGAACATTTCGACAGCAGAATGGAAGCCGTCAATATCGTGTCTAACGAGAATGTCGAGCGTTCAGTCTCCCGTCCGCCTGTGCTTCGACCCAGATATTTAAACAAACGGAACACCAGAGGACTACATCATCATCATAGTTCATCATTTCAGTTCGAGATCTCGTAGAGTGAACATCAACTGAAAGCGAAAGCTTGTACCTGTGAAGGACTACCTAAACTATACAAGTGTGAAGTGTCTGAGAAACACAAACAATAGTTCTTCTTAGAACTAAACGAGATTAACATCTTATGGAAAATAGTTCTTCTCAGAACTAAGAATTCGACAAACTAACCCACTTACTTTCAGGAATTTTACTCTAGAATTACAGAGAGACTAAAAATGGAAGCAGAGTGTAAAGCTTTAAGAGAGGACAACGCGAAACTCAGGGATACGCTAGACAGATTGGTAAGTCAAATAACAGACTTAAATAGGAAATTCGACCAGATACTGGCCGAAAACATGACGCTCAGAAAAAAACTTGAGGAAAAGGAAAGAGCAAAACCAGACACAAAAGGGAAAAAACAGGAGAAGAAGCAGGAGGACCCAAAGCCCCAGCCACGGTAAAACCGAAAAAACAAACAAAGAGGAAAAGACCAAAAAACCCGAAGTCATCGAGAATGACAAGGAAACGGGAAAAGAAACCCCCCAGAAGAGGCAAAGGAAAACAGAGGAGACCACGGACACAGAGACGGAGGACGGTTTTGTAAAAACCGAGTCAAGAAAGCCAGAAAAAGAACCGTGCGCTAATTGCCGTAAACAAAAAACCAGAGGAAATGGAGACGGAGACAATGGCACCAACGGAAACGGAGATGCCAAAACAAAAACTCCCAGAAGTACCATATGGCCACAAATCCGGCCAAACCCGAATGCTGAGACACCGGAGGCACAACCGCAAACACAACCACCAGTCGACCCATCGAAACCGCCACCGATCGTATTACACGACAAACAAAATGGACAGACGTGTCCAGGGAACTGAACAGGAGGAAGATAAACTTCGCGAGAGCCAAGCTCACGAGCGAAGGCATAATCATATACACAGACGAGGAAGACAGTTGGCGGCGCTGCACCAAATACATGGAGGAAACCCGACTAGACTTCCACACCTACACGCTAAAAAGAGAAGTCCCACTACACGTGGTGATAAAGGCATACCGGACAACATCGAGGCGGAAGATGTGGCAGCCGACCTCAGACGACAAGGGTACGAGGTCATAGAATGCCACAGAATGACCTCGAGGAAAACAAAACAGAGCCTCCCGCTCTTCCTGGTCAAGGTCCCCAAAGACCAGAACGCGATATACCAAATAAGAACATGCGTGGATCTAATAGTAAGGGCAGAACCGCAGAGAACAAACAGCCGAATCGTAGCGCAGTGCCACCGCTGCCAATACTTCGGCCACGCGCAGAGGTGCTGCCACGCCACAGCCAGATGCGTAAAATGCGGAGAAAACCACATTACAAGCGCATGCGAGAAGCCAAGAGAGACGCCAGCAAAGTGTGCCAACTGCCTGGAGGCGCACCCAGCCAGCTACCGGGGATGCAGAATGTTCCCCAAACCTAGGACAACACCACAACAACAACAGGGAGGGAAGAGGCCGCGACAAGCGGAGAACCAGCGGCCTCAAACCCAGCAGACAAGGACAACGCGAAGGGAAACCACACCATGACTGACACGAATAGGATAATCTCTGTCCTAGGAAGTCTCAACTCAGAACAGCAAAAGATCGCGCAAGCGGTCTTAGCAGCACTAACACAAAACGAAAGACGTTAATGCCAGAACGAATTCCGGAAACCCTAAGGATAGGATCCTGGAACATCAACGGCCTGAGAAACAGGAAAAACGAGCTCCTGGAAATGCTGTCGCGGCTAGAAGTAGACGTCATGGCACTACAGGAAACAAAAATAAGGACTGAGATGAGATGTCGTATCCCAGGATACAATATATACAGGGCAGAAAGGCCAGGGGGACGCAATGCCGCAGGGGCGCTGCGTTACTAGTGAAAACAGATTTAATACAGTACGAAGACAGGAACCGGACATAGCAATCGGCGAAGCCATAGCAGTCAAAGTCAAAACAAGCCGATACGGCCAAATAAGAATAGCATCAGTGTATCTCCGCCCACAAACCAGAGAAACAAGACTAGAACGAACGGATATTGCAGAAATATTCCCAGACCACTCACCAACAGTAGCCATCGGCGACTTTAACGCCAAATCACGACAGTGGAACTGTATGTATGGAAACGCGAGAGGAAACATACTAATAAGACAATTAGAAGAATTTGAGGAGATAACAGTGGTGGCACCGCACATGCCAACACACTACCCACAAAGAGGCATAGAACAACTTGCCGACATCCTCGACATCGCACTAGTACAAAACATCGAAACAACGGAGATGGAAGTGCTAGACGAAGGGTCGTCAGACCACAACCCCGTCCTATTCTCAATAGGAAGAGGTGAAGTGGAAGTAGACAACCCAGTTAAGCGAGTAATAAACTGGAATAGATTCCAGCGCGCCATACACGATGCTATGGGAGACATGCCACGCATCGAAACAACAGAAGACCTGAGGAACGCTGTGGACCAACTACAGCAAGCAATAATCAGAACGGTGAACGAAAGCGCAAGGGAAGTCCCTGCCCCACGCTTCAACTTCCAACCACCTCCCACCAGAAACGACGGAACTGATTAGGATAAGAAGAAGACTGAAAAGGCGTTACCAGAGAACCAGAGCGCCTCTGGATAAAGCTTGCATGAACAGAGCCAACCGACTGCTAAGAGAAGAACTGAAAAACATCAGAGACAGACAGTGGACTACCCGTCTAGAAGAGTTAAACACCGAGGATAACTCTGCATGGAGAATGCAGAAGATACTAAGGAACGGACCTCGTCAGCCATGCCCGCGTATACGCGGGGACAACGGAATCGTCTACACTGACCTGGAGAAGGCGGAAGCTTTCGCGGACAACTTGGAGAGGCAGTGCAGAGAGAACAGAGTCCCTCTTACAGACGAAGTAGAAGAAACAGAACGACAGGTGGAAAGAACGGCGCGAAGAATAAAGAACCGACGAACGAACACCCAACCCCTGGCCGCGACATCTCCCGAGGAGGTGAAAGGCATCTTAAGACGCCTAATCACTCGGAAAGCCCCAGGCCCGGACGGAATAACAACCGGGCACTGAAAGTCCTGCCCCGAAAAGGCATAGCAGCCATCACAAACATCGTGAATGGCATACTGAGACTACAACATTTCCCGCGCCCGTTCAAGGAGGCAACGGTGATTCACATACCGAAGCCAGGAAAAAACCACCTGCTCCCACAAAACCACAGGCCAATCAGCTTACTTCCAGCCATCAGCAAAGTGGCGGAACGCGTTATCCTAAAAAGACTAGAGGAACAAACCAACGAACTGGGAGTCCTCCCGACGAACAGTTCGGCTTCAGATCCGAACACTCCACCGAGCTACAAGTCCTAAGGGTCGTGGACTTTGCAACAGAGGGATTCAACCTCGGCAGAGGACGCAACACCGGAGCCATATTCCTAGACGTCGCCAAGGCGTTCGACAGAGTGTGGCATAACGGATTAATAGCAAAGATGAGCGACTTCGGCTACCCGGACACAATGGTAAGACTAATCGATTCCTTTTAGAAAACAGAACGTTTCGCTGCAGAGTAGGAAGGAACTCTCGACAACCCGACAACTAGAAGCAGGAGTCCCGCAAGGCGCGGTCCTTTCGCCACACCTCTTCTCTATATACACAGCAGACGTGCCCAGGCCAGAGAACGGCATTAATAAGCTGGCTCTCTATGCAGACGACACGGCCCTGCTGGCTAGATCCAACAGCGCAACTCACGTTACCAGGTACCTACAGCAACAAGTAGATAGACTAGAGAAATGGGCAAACCGATGGAAGATCGCAATTAACCCTGACAAGAGCCAGGCGATACTGTTCACCCGAAGGCGACGCATGCAACCGGAAGGACACGTCCTCTACAACGGACAAGAGATTCCCTGGAAGGAAAAGGCCAAATACCTGGGGGTCACCCTGGACAAAAGACTGACGTTCCGGGCTCACGTAAGGGAGAGAATAGGGATGGCGAGATCAGCCAGACACAAGCTAAAGCCATTATAGGCCCCAAATCCAACATGGGGCTGAAAGTTAAGCTGCTAATGATCAGAACAATAATCCTCCCAATGATACTGTACGCCAGCGCAGCATGGGGACACTGCGCGCAGACATACAGAAACAACATACAAACGTTTTTGAACGCGTGCATAAGGGCCGCTCTAAACGCACCCAGATACATGCCCAACAGATATATCAACAGGGACTTGGACCAGGACCCCCATTACGTGGACACATACCTGAGGAAACACGCAGAAAGCGTGTTTGAAAGACTCAGAGTGCACGACAACCCGGCGTTTCGAGACCTGCACGAAGCGTTGAACATGGACGACCCCAGGTTCAGAGAACGGGACAAATACAGAAGACCTATAGACCAAAACAGCAGACCTCCCCCGCGAGTCGCCGTCAGGCGGCTCCGGTAAGTATAATATTCCAGTGTATATTAACACATATTCTCTTTCAGCAAAACCGCGAGTCAATTTCAAAACCACATTTCTCAGCTTCACTGGGAAAAAGCCCGATTATCACAACTCTGGCCACCGTTAGCTTTGGGGCCCCCATGCAAAAATTCAGTCAGGAATACCGCGACAAACAAGAGCCAAAAATTCAAAACGCGAATAGATAGGGAAATAAAAGCACCTAAAGGCTGGTTTCCAACCAAAAGAGGTTAGATATCAATCTTGCTGAAGTGCCAGCAGCTGGATTGAGGACCGTTTCCTTAAGAAACGGGGGTGGAAGGAAAGGGTCGCCAGGTCCAAACCTGCGGAAGCATTTCCGTAAGGAGGGAGCTTGCGACCTGGGCACACAACCCGGGAGGGGCATGGGGAGGACTACATCATTCTCTCTAGACGCCTAACGAGTGTAGCATCTATCTTCCGAGAATATATTGTCAGTTGTTTTTTTACTATGGCAGACATAGAAAATCAGAATTCTTCGGCTTCGGCTAATTCATCTTCGTCGCCGCAGGCACAGTCTACTGCGAAGAAAGAAAAGAAAGTTAAAAATCCAAGAAGTAAACCTTCTCACCCACCTACGTCGGAAATGGTTAATAACGCTATTAAAGGATTGAAGGAACGGGGTGGTTCCTCTTTACAAGCCATAAAAAAATATATTGCGGCGAATTATAAGGCTGACGCAGAAAAAGTGGCACCTTTCATCAAGAAATATCTTAAATCTGCGGTTGCTTCCGGATCATTAGTACAAACTAAAGGAAAAGGTGCATCGGGGTCGTTCAAATTGGCATCGGCATCTTCTGGTTCGGCAAAACCGTCGGCTACCGAAAAGAAAACGTCCGGTACGGCCGGTGCGAAGGCCAAAAAAACTCCCGTTAAACGCGTAGCTGGTGAAAAAGCTAAAACCGGCAAGAAGGCTGCTGCATCACCGAAAGGTAAGAAAGCCTCTCCGGAAAAGAAGCGGCTGCCGCAGCCAAGCCTAAAAAGGTAACTGCCGAGGATAAAAAGACCGTCGCTTCTAAGGTTTCGTCCGCGACTTCTGCTAGTAAAACCAAGTCTCCTTCGAAAGCAAAGAAAACTAACAAAGGACCAACAAAAAAGCCGAAAGCACCCAAACCGAAAACCGCGAAAGCGACCCCTGCATCGGCATCTTCTCCGAAAGCCAAAAAAGCTGCCTCTCCAAAAAAGAAGAAGTAAATTCTTCTATCAGTTGACTTCTCTCTCCGGCGACGAAGTCTAAGAAAACAAATGGCCCTTTTCAGGGCCACAATTTTTTTTACAAGAATTCGTATATAATTCAACTGTCCAACAAATATATAAATAAATAGTCAGAACTACCTACCTAGCCTATCCCTATAAACAGAAAAAAAATAGATAAATAATATTTCTTCCGCCGCCGCCGCCGACTATCGAATTGATATGAATCGAATAATTTCGTAAAAGAGTAAAAATTAAAAAATATTGCTCTGTCTTTCTATTTCATTGAAATATGTCTTGTGAACAGTTGACTTATTTTCTGATATTGGGATCGTTTCAGGAAAATGAGTCAAAATCATTTCGAGATTTCCAAACTAAGGGTGTTCCATTTGAGAAATCACTGATTTTTATATCTTCAGAATTACTCATCGACTCCAAATACCTCGTTCATCATTTTGGAAATGTTACTCCTCCTACAAGACGACGGAATGTAATATTTTGATGAATCAATAATAGCTTATGTATTCTATGAGACTTGTTTTCAATTTTATAGGGAAATGGCTCGAGAACCGAATAATACCTACTTTTTCTGTATAAACGATCGAATATCTCGAGAACGATTCATTTTTGGTATAGGGTATATTACAAAAAGTCACTCGAGATTTATGCCAGGTATTCAAAAATATGAATCAGAGGAAATTTACGAAAAGATGGTGATGTTATGAGCGATCTTTCATTCAGTGATCGCTTGTTTTTCGTTATTTATCTCAGCCGTTTCTAAAAATGATCTTTTCGAAAGATTCGTTTCGGAAAGTAAAAAATTTCAGTATTATAATCCATATTTGGATCATACTGAACATGTTCTGCAAACACCCGTGATTTAATATTTACGTGATGCGAGTTATTGAAAATATCATACATTCATTCATTCATTCATTCATATCTATCGATAAACGAATTCTTTCATCAATTGCATTTTGTGGTTCTGAAAAGAACCTTTTTTTTGTATATATTTTCAATATATATTGGGATATATATATATGAAATTAAGCTCGTTCTCCGCGTATTCTCCTTGCTAACTGAATGTCTTTGGGCATAATGGTAACGCGCTTGGCGTGAATGGCGCACAAATTCGTATCTTCGAAGAGTCCTACCAAATACGCCTCGCTAGCTTCTTGCAAAGCCATGACGGCTGAACTTTGGAATCGTAAATCGGTTTTGAAATCTTGAGCGATTTCTCGAACTAAACGTTGAAAGGGTAATTTCCTAATCAACAATTCAGTACTCTTCTGATAACGTCGAATTTCTCGGAGAGCAACAGTACCGGGTCTGTAACGATGAGGTTTTTTAACACCTCCCGTAGCCGGTGCACTTTTGCGAGCTGCTTTAGTAGCTAATTGTTTTCTCGGAGCTTTACCTCCAGTCGATTTACGAGCGGTCTGCTTGGTACGAGCCATTTTCAAAACCTATTGCGAATTGTAACGAACGAAATGTATACCGAACGATAGACGGACAACATATGAACTGAGTCGGCTTATACACGCCAACTATTATATACCATCTAGACGAGACGCCATTGGTCCGATTTCCAGTTGTGGGCGGAGTCATGAAATTTAACAAAACCCGACCGAGTTCGGTGTAGAACTTTAGTCGAAGTCTGTCGTTAGTATCACTAACAGTATTTCATTCGTATCGTGCAGTATATAATTTATTCTTAACATTCGAAATGACTGGTCGTGGCAAGGGAGGTAAAGGTTTAGGAAAGGAGGAGCGAAACGTCATCGTAAAGTATTGCGTGATAATATCCAAGGAATAACGAAACCTGCCATTAGAAGATTAGCCCGTCGAGGTGGTGTTAAACGTATTTCGGGTTTGATATACGAAGAAACTCGTGGAGTACTCAAAGTATTTCTCGAAAATGTTATCAGAGATGCCGTAACATATACCGAACATGCGAAACGCAAAACCGTCACAGCCATGGATGTTGTATACGCCCTGAAAAGGCAAGGTCGAACCTTGTACGGATTTGGCGGTTGAATTTAATGCCTCCCCCTGTATTGTCCTTACCGTTTCCATAAAAAAAGGTTCTTTTCAGAACCACAAAAGCTTATGAAATGAATTCGTGTGTATTTTTTATATTTTTGAAGTAAGTCTCAGGTCAAGAAAGTAATACAAATCATGAAATTATGAAACAACAAAATTTAATTGACGCTCCGGAGGGGCGACTTCATTGATGATTCCAGTGGCGCATTTGCTTTTTCAGCTGCAGGAAAACCGGGAAAAACCTGCAGCAGCAGCAAGCACCACATCATGTGAACATCTTGATCTACTAATGTCTTCTCTTTTATAAAACAAAATGTAGGGTATCTCCAGAGACTACAGTAAATTTAGAACATCGCCAGAACACTTAGTGACACGACTATCGTCAAACTTAATCGACCTCTGCCCTCCGGTAGCAAGCAGAATATCGGAAGCGTGAAATAAAAATTTGAATTGGAAATTTTGGCGAAATAACCCGAACGGAAAGTGTAGTGAAAATATAAAAGATAACGGAAAGTGTAGTGAAAATATAAAAGATAACGGAAAGTGTAGTGAACGTTTACCTCTGCCTTCCGCGAACAAGCAGAATATCGGAAGCGTGAAATAAAAATTTGAAATGGAAATTTTGGCGAAATAACCCGAACGGAAAGTGTAGTGAAAATATAAAAGAAAACGGAAAGTGTAGTGAAAATTTAAAAGTAGCGGAAAGTGTAGTGAAAACATAAATATAACGGAAAGTGTAATGAAAGTTTACTCTGCCTTCTGGGAGCGAGCAGAATTTCGGAAGCGTGAAGAAAATATTGCAGATGGAAACTTTGGCGAAAATAATCGTGAACGGAAAGTGTGGTGAAAATATAAAAAGATAACGGAAAGTGTAGTGAAAATATAAAAGATAACGGAAAGTGTAGTGAAAACATAAATATAACGGAAAGTGTAATGAAAGTTTACCTCT
>NW_027412745.1:22500-35000 GCF_025532065.1 Leptinotarsa decemlineata
GTAAATATGCGCAAGCAAGAAAGAAACAATCGCATATCGTGCTGCGTCAACAATTGTATCGAAAAGCGATGACAAGAAAATAAAAAAAAAATATATGCAATTGTCGAATTCATTAGAGAAAATCGTTGTGGCCCTGATAAGGGCCGATATTTTATTTGTCGCTTTCCTCTCTCAGGAAATGTGTACTTATGCCTTCTTTTCGGTTTTTTTCGGTAACAAAACCGCCTGAATATTGGGCAAAACACCACCTTGAGCAATGGTTACTCCTGATAACAATTTATTGAGTTCTTCGTCGTTTCGAATGGCCAGCTGTAAATGTCTAGGAATGATACGGGTTTTTTTGTTATCGCGAGCCGCATTACCGGCCAATTCCAAGACTTCAGCTGCCAAATATTCCATTACTGCGGCTAAGTAAACCGGGCGCCGGCACCAACTCGTTCGGCATAATTTCCCTTACGAAGGAGTCGATGAATACGTCCTACTGGGAATTGGAGTCCAGCCCGACTGGAACGGGACTTTGCCTTTCCCTTAACTTTACCTCCTTTTCCACGTCCAGACATGTCGAATCGTAGATTAGTATTATATATCGGATAAATTTAAAGAATTCACTGAGAATTATTCGATGTTGCTCTAACAGTAGCTTTCTATACAATGATTTCTATATAGAATCGACCTGTATTAATACCGTCCTACCGACCAATGGGCGTTCTCGAACGCTCAACTTTCCGGTGGGCGGAGCCTACTAGAGTTCCAGTTACTATCTGAAATAGTGACGACAGAGTGGCGTCTTTTTACAACAGTCGACATCGAGAGCTCGTAGAGGCAACATCGACTAGAAGTGAAAGTTTACCTGTGAAGGACCACCTAAGGAGGCAAACTGTGAAGTGTTTAAGAGACACACAAACAACAGTTCTTATCAGAACTGATAAAGAGAATTCAGTTCTTCTTAGAACTAAATATAATATTAGAATTTTAATCCACTTATTTTCAGGGAGTCCACTCCACACAGACCGTAAAAATGGAAGCTGAAAACAAAGCTCTAAAAGAAGACAACGCAAAGCTAAGAGACACTCTGGACAAGCTGGTCAGCCAATGGCTGACATGAACAAGAAATTCGACCAATATGGCCGAAAATGCAGCCCTCAGAAGAAGGCTAGATAGGACAAAACCTGCCGAAAAACGCAGGAGAAGAACAAAGAAGAAACCAAAAGCAAAGCCCCAGCAAAACCAAAACAAGAGGAAAAAGAAAAAGACAAGAAAATAGACACCGCCGCCATCAAGGAAACGGAAAAAGAAAAAGAAGCCTCCAGAAGAGGCAAAGAAAGCCTGAAAACACCACAGATACGGAGACAGAAGACGGATTCGAAAAGGCCGAAACGAGAAAGGCGAGGAAAGCAAGGAAGAGAACCTCGCGACTTGTCGTATTACAAAAGAAACCGGAGGAAACGGAAATGGAGACAGAGGAAACAACAAAACCGGAAGAGACGTCCATTACTGGGAACATACCAGCAATCGTACCAACCGGAGAACGTAAAACTCCGGAGGTCCCAGTCTGGCCAACCCCCAGGCAAACCGAGGACAAGCCAAACGAACAAGGAGGATCAACAAACGCGGTCACGCACCCGAAACAAACAAATCCCATGTCACCACCACCAATAGTTGTCCATGACAGCAAACGGTGGAATGAAATCTCCAGAGGTCTCGAAGCCCGTAAAATAGGATATAACAAGGCAAGACTTACTAGAGATGGAATCTACATCTACGCAAACAACGAAGAAGAGTGGCGCAAAGCCACCAGATACATGGAAGAATTCCGCCTGGAATTCCACACGTTCACCCTTAAGAAAGAAATCCCACTCCACGCAGTGATCCGGGGGATACCGGAGAACGTGGAGGACGCGGACGTCGCGGCAGATCTCACCAGACAAGGTTTTGAGGTTCTGGAATGTCACAGAATGACGTCCAGAAAAACCAGACAAATTCTGCCACTATTCCTGGTCAAAGTGCCGAAAGACCAGGACAAAATATACGCATTGAGAACATGCGTAAATCTGATCGTGCGGGCGGAGCCGCAAAGAATTAACAAAAAAGAGATAAGGCAGTGCCACCGTTGCCAGTACTTCGGGCATGCACAGAGATGTTGCCACGCAACCGCACGTTGCGTAAAATGCGGTGAACAACACGAGACTAGAGAATGCCAAAAGCAAAGGGAAGAGCCGGCCAAATGCGCAAACTGCCTGGGTGCGCATCCGGCAAGCTACAGGGGATGCAGAATGTTCCCCAAACCAAGACCCTCGCAATCAACAGGAAACAGGCCTCGACAAACGGAGAGTCAGAGGCCCCGGCAACAAACAGCTCAGAGAAAGCCAGCACCAAAGGCACAACAAACCGGAGGAAGCGAGCTGATCCAAATTCTAGGAAATCTGACGACTGAGCAGCAAAAGATCGCGCAAGCGGTCTTAGCAGCCCTAATCCAAACACCCGGACGACAGTAATGCCAGCACGAGTGCCTGGAAGACTAGTCGTAGGATCGTGGAACATCAACGGTTTCACAGAAAGAAGAAACGAGCTACTGGAGCTACTATCGCGCCTAGAAATAGACGTCATGGCGCTCCAGGAGACACGGATAAGAAGCGAAAAGAGCTACCGCATCCCAGGATATAACATGTACAGGACAGACAGGCCAGGGGGGCGCAACGCCGCGGGAGGCGTTGCGCTACTAGTCAAAACAGACCTAGCGCAAAACGAAGAAAGAAGACCGGAAACCCAAATCGGCGAAGCAGTAGCAGTTAGAGTCAACGTGAGACGCTACGAGCAGCTGAAAATATCGTCGGTATACCTACCCCCGCAAGGTAGAAGAATAGAAAGAACCGACTTGGCAGAATTATTCCCAGATCACCATCCCACAGTGGCCATCGGCGACTTCAACGCAAAGTCGCCAGACTGGAACTGTAGGTTCGCAAACACAAGAGGCAGAGATATAGTAAGATTACTAGACGAATTTGAGGACATCGAGGTAGTAGCACCGAACAGCCCAACGTACTACCCGCAAGCAGACGCAGTCCCAAGCACTCTTGACATCGCGCTAGTACAAAACATCGATACTACGGAGATGGAAGTACTAGAGGAAGGGTCGTCAGACCACAACCCCATCCTATTCACAATAGGAAGGGGAGAAGTGGAAGCAGACAACCCAACGAAGCGAATCATAGACTGGACAAGATTCCAACGAACCATACACGACGCGCTGGGTGAGATACCACGCATCGAAACAAAAACAGATCTGGAGAACGCCACGGACCAGCTTCAGCAGGCGATCACACAAACAACGGAAAGAAGCGCGAGGGAAGTCCCAGCCACGCGCTTTAACTTCCAAGAGCACCTTCCACCAGAAACGATGGAACTAATCAGAATAAGAAGACGCCTGAAAAGACAGTACCAAAGAACACGTGCACCGATGGACAAAAGGTGCATGAATAGAGCAAACAGGATACTGAAAGAAGAGCTGAAAGCGATCCGAGAAAGACAATGGACCACCCGTCTGGAAGAGCTGGCCACAGAAGATAGATCTGCGTGGCAAATGCAGAAGAAACTTAGGAACGGACCGCGACAACCCTGCCCACCAATACACGGCGAGCAAGGAATAGTCTACACTGACCAGGAGAAGGCGGAAGCATTCGCGGACAACTTCGAAAGGCAGTGCAAAGAGAATGACGTCCCGTTCACAGACGAGGTAGAGGAAATAGAAAACCAGGTGGTGGAAAGAACGGTACGGAGGCTCAACCGACGAACAGATAATGCGCAACCCCTGGCCCCGACATCGCCTGAGGAAGTGAAAGACATTCTGAGGCACCTTATCACTCGGAAAGCACCAGGCCCAGACAACATAACAAATAGAGCACTGAAAGTGCTGCCGCGAAAGGGTATAGCAGCCATAACCAACATCATAAATGCTATACTCAGACTGCAACACTTCCCGTACCAGTTCAAAGAGGCAACGGTAATCCACATACCAAAGCCCAAGAAGAACCACCTGTTTCCAGCGAACCACCGGCCAATAAGCTTACTGCCATCCATAAGCAAAGTGGCGGAACGCGTCATCCTGAAGAGACTGGAAGAACAAACCAGAGAGTTAGGGATCCTCCCAACGAACAATTCGGTTTTAGATCAGAGCACTCAACAGAGCTACAAGTCCTGAGGGTAGTGGAATTTGCGACAGAAGGCTTCAACCTTGGCAAAGGACACAACACCGGAGCTATCTTCCTAGACGTCTCCAAGGCGTTCGACAGAGTTTGGCACGACGGCTACTAGCCAAGATGAGCGATTTCGGATACTCCAAACCAATGGTAAGATTAATCCAGTCTTTTCTAGCTGACAGGCGATGCCGATGCAGAGTAGGAGACGAATTATCAACAGTTCGACTACTGGAGGCAGGAGTCCCGCAAGGTGCAGTCCTTTCGCCACACCTCTACTCCGTATACACGGCAGACGTGCCCAAGCCAGAGAACAACTTTAACAAGTTGGCACTCTACGCGGACGACACGGCCCTGCTGGCGAGATCTAGGAGTCAAGCACTCGTAACAAGATACCTGCAACAACAGGCAGACAGATTAGAGGAGTGGCTAACCTGTGGAAGATCAGTATCAACCCTGACAAGAGTCAGGCGATACTGTTCACCCGCAGGTTCGTACAACCGGAGGCAACGTCATCTTCAACGGACAAGAGATTCCGTGGACAAACAAAGCAACATATCTCGGGGTCATCCTAGACAAGAAGCTAACATTCCAGGAACACGTACAACAGAGAATTGGAATGGCCAAACAGGCCAGAAGACGCCTGGCGCCGATCATAGGAAGAAGTAGTAACATGGCACTGAAAGTCAAGCTACTGATGATCAGAACGATCCTGATGCCGATAATTCTGTATGCATGCACTGCCTGGGGCCAGTGCGCGCAGACATACAGAAAGAAGATCCAAGCATTTATGAACACGAGCGTAAGGGCCGCCGTAAATGCTCCGTATTACATCCCTAACAGATTCATATACAGAGATCTAGGACTGGACACGCAGTATGTGGACGTGTATATGAGAGAACATGCAGAAAGCATGTTCGATAGAATCAGATCGCACTCAATCCAGCGTTTCGCGATCTACACGATGCGTTGAATATGGGTGACCCCAGGTTCCGAGAAAGGGACAAACATCCAAGGCCGACAAGACAAAATCAGAGACCGCCCCCACGAGTCGCCGTCAGGCGGCTCAGGCAAGTATAAAAATCTTAAGTGTATTAACCATATATTCTCTTACAGGAAAACCGCGATTCAATTTCAAAATCACATTTCTCAGCTTCACTGGGAAAAGCCCGACTATTACAACTATGGCCGCCGTTAGCTTTGGGGGCCCCCATGCAAAAATTCAATTAGGAATACCGCGACAAACAAGAGCAAAATAAAATTTAAACCGAGAAGTTAGATAGGGAAATAAAAGCACTAAAGGCTGGTTTCCAACCAAAAGAGGTTAGATATCAATCTTGCTGAAGTGCCAGCAGCTGGATTGAGGACCGTTTCCTTAAGAAACGGGGGTGGAAGGAAAGGGTCGCCAGGTCCAAACCTGCGGAAGCATTTCCGTAAGGAGGGAGCTTGCGACCTGGGCACACAACCGGGAGGGGCATGGGGGCGTCTTTTACATTGAGTCGAAAGCAAACCTGCACGATAGTACTTGTTTGTTTGATATTGACGAAATTAAATTTTCAGAATGCCACCCAAAGCTAGTGGAAAGGCTGCGAAGAAGGCCGGAAAGGCCCAAAAGAATATATCGAAGACCGATAAGAAAAAGAAGAGGAGGAGGAAGGAAAGTTACGCAATTTATATCTACAAAGTATTGAAACAAGTCCATCCCGATACCGGAATATCCAGTAAAGCGATGAGCATCATGAACAGTTTCGTAAATGATATATTTGAGCGTATCGCAGCGGAAGCCTCCCGTCTTGCTCATTATAAAGCGATCGACTATTACGAGCAGAGAAATTCAGACTGCAGTACGTCTGTTACTTCCTGGTGAATTGGCGAAGCACGCCGTCAGCGAAGGCACCAAAGCAGTTACGAAATATACCAGTTCGAAATAATTTACTTATTCCGGTCTACGATATACATTCTTAAAAAAAAACGGTTCTTTTCAGAACCACAAAATATTTATGAAAGAATTCTTACAATATCGTTTCGACGCTGAATGATAATTTATTTTTGCTAGGGCGCTAGGTCTCACTCGGTTGGGTTGCCTTGTTATCAGTACATTGTTACCTCCTTTCGTGAAACGCGCGATGATAATAAATAATTTTGCCACCTATATTTAGATGGTGCTTACCTACCTATCAACCTAAAAAGTTAACGTTCGTTACTGTTATACTAGTCATGTACTCTATTACTTATGTTATTTTTTAACGTGTTTTTTATTTACGTGCTAATATGTTGTCTAAAAACGTTTATGATTAGCATTTCTGATTTCGACTATAACATTGACGATTTATATATTTCGGGTGGGGGTGGGTGTGTATTACTCCGTTATAGATAGAGCTCACAGTATCGTCGTTCGTTCGTTCGTTCGTTCGTGTTGTAGTATCGACCTTTTTATTGAAAGTATATTACGATGATTATATCTTATCGAATATAACATTAATAACGTTCGTTATTATTCGAATGCCGTTTTCATCGAACACTTTTATAGGGATAATTTTTGAAAATGTTGATGCTATTAGAAGCGTCGGTTCTTGGTTATAGTCGTGTATGAAGGTAGACACGAGGTCTCTTCGATGCCCCTATTCACTCGTGTATTTATCGAGTATTATCGGCTAATGTATCATGTTTCTATAGACAGTCGCGCCTATGATATTTATTCGAAGGTTCCTTCCAGATCATCGATTACGAGTATTTTCGGAAAGGAATTGTCTGGAGTTACGTCAAAATCATCAATACTTCATATTTCATTGTAATTTACTGTGAGTTGTCGAGGTTTAATATTAGCTTTTTCTTATCAGAAAATATTTTCGGAATACGTAGAATCTATCCACGTTATTGTGCTAGTCGAAGTCTAAATAGGAAACCGGCATTGATTTCGTAAAGAAGTTGATGCGAACATTTCGACAGCAGAATGGAAGCCGTCAATATCGTGTCTAACGAGAATGTCGAGCGTTCAGTCTCCCGTCCGCCTGTGCTTCGACCCAGAATATTTAAACAAACGGAACACCAGAGGACTACATCATTCTCTCTAGACGCCTAACGAGTGTAGCATCTATCTTCCGAGAATATATTGTCAGTTGTTTTTTTACTATGGCAGACATAGAAAATCAGAATTCTTCGGCTTCGGCTAATTCATCTTCGTCGCCGCAGGCACAGTCTACTGCGAAGAAAGAAAAGAAAGTTAAAAATCCAAGAAGTAAACCTTCTCACCCACCTACGTCGGAAATGGTTAATAACGCTATTAAAGGATTGAAGGAACGGGGTGGTTCCTCTTTACAAGCCATAAAAAAATATATTGCGGCGAATTATAAGGCTGACGCAGAAAAAGTGGCACCTTTCATCAAGAAATATCTTAAATCTGCGGTTGCTTCCGGATCATTAGTACAAACTAAAGGAAAAGGTGCATCGGGGTCGTTCAAATTGGCATCGGCATCTTCTGGTTCGGCAAAACCGTCGGCTACCGAAAAGAAAACGTCCGGTACGGCCGGTGCGAAGGCCAAAAAAACTCCCGTTAAACGCGTAGCTGGTGGTAAAAAAAAAACAAAAAAGGCAAGAAGGCTGCTGCATCACCGAAAGGTAAGAAAGCCTCTCCGGAAAAGAAAGCGGCTGCCGCAGCCAAGCCTAAAAAGGTAACTGCCGAGGATAAAAAGACCGTCGCTTCTAAGGTTTCGTCCGCGACTTCTGCTAGTAAAACCAAGTCTCCTTCGAAAGCAAAGAAAACTAACAAAGGACCAACAAAAAAGCCGAAAGCACCCAAACCGAAAACCGCGAAAGCGACCCCTGCATCGGCATCTTCTCCGAAAGCCAAAAAAGCTGCCTCTCCAAAAAAGAAGAAGTAAATTCTTCTATCAGTTGACTTCTCTCTCCGGCGACGAAGTCTAAGAAAACAAATGGCCCTTTTCAGGGCCACAATTTTTTTTACAAGAATTCGTATATAATTCAACTGTCCAACAAATATATAAATAAATAGTCAGAACTACCTACCTAGCCTATCCCTATAAACAGAAAAAAAATAGATAAATAATATTTCTTCCGCCGCCGCCGCCGACTATCGAATTGATATGAATCGAATAATTTCGTAAAAGAGTAAAAATTAAAAAATATTGCTCTGTCTTTTATTTCATTGAAATATGTCTTGTGAACAGTTGACTTATTTTCTGATATTGGGATCGTTTCAGGAAAATGAGTCAAAATCATTTCGAGATTTCCAAACTAAGGGTGTTCCATTTGAGAAATCACTGATTTTTATATCTTCAGAATTACTCATCGACTCCTAATACCTCGTTCATCATTTTGGAAATGTTACTCCTCCTACAAGACGACGGAATGTAATATTTTGATGAATCAATAATAGCTTATGTATTCTATGAGACTTGTTTTCAATTTTATAGGGAAATGGCTCGAGAACCGAATAATACCTACTTTTTCTGTATAAACGATCGAATATCTCGAGAACGATTCATTTTTGGTATAGGGTATATTACAAAAAGTCACTCGAGATTTATGCCAGGTATTCAAAAATATGAATCAGAGGAAATTTACGAAAAGATGGTGATGTTATGAGCGATCTTTCATTCAGTGATCGCTTGTTTTTCGTTATTTATCTCAGCCGTTTCTAAAAATGATCTTTTCGAAAGATTCGTTTCGGAAAGTAAAAAATTTCAGTATTATAATCCATATTTGGATCATACTGAACATGTTCTGCAAACACCCGTGATTTAATATTTACGTGATGCGAGTTATTGAAAATATCATACATTCATTCATTCATTCATTCATATCTATCGATAAACGAATTCTTTCATCAATTGCATTTTGTGGTTCTGAAAAGAACCTTTTTTTTGTATATATTTTCAATATATATTGGGATATATATATATGAAATTAAGCTCGTTCTCCGCGTATTCTCCTTGCTAACTGAATGTCTTTGGGCATAATGGTAACGCGCTTGGCGTGAATGGCGCACAAATTCGTATCTTCGAAGAGTCCTACCAAATACGCCTCGCTAGCTTCTTGCAAAGCCATGACGGCTGAACTTTGGAATCGTAAATCGGTTTTGAAATCTTGAGCGATTTCTCGAACTAAACGTTGAAAGGGTAATTTCCTAATCAACAATTCAGTACTCTTCTGATAACGTCGAATTTCTCGGAGAGCAACAGTACCGGGTCTGTAACGATGAGGTTTTTTAACACCTCCCGTAGCCGGTGCACTTTTGCGAGCTGCTTTAGTAGCTAATTGTTTTCTCGGAGCTTTACCTCCAGTCGATTTACGAGCGGTCTGCTTGGTACGAGCCATTTTCAAAACCTATTGCGAATTGTAACGAACGAAATGTATACCGAACGATAGACGGACAACATATGAACTGAGTCGGCTTATACACGCCAACTATTATATACCATCTAGACGAGACGCCATTGGTCCGATTTCCAGTTGTGGGCGGAGTCATGAAATTTAACAAAACCCGACCGAGTTCGGTGTAGAACTTTAGTCGAAGTCTGTCGTTAGTATCACTAACAGTATTTCATTCGTATCGTGCAGTATATAATTTATTCTTAACATTCGAAATGACTGGTCGTGGCAAGGGAGGTAAAGGTTTAGGAAAAGGAGGAGCGAAACGTCATCGTAAAGTATTGCGTGATAATATCCAAGGAATAACGAAACCTGCCATTAGAAGATTAGCCCGTCGAGGTGGTGTTAAACGTATTTCGGGTTTGATATACGAAGAAACTCGTGGAGTACTCAAAGTATTTCTCGAAAATGTTATCAGAGATGCCGTAACATATACCGAACATGCGAAACGCAAAACCGTCACAGCCATGGATGTTGTATACGCCCTGAAAAGGCAAGGTCGAACCTTGTACGGATTTGGCGGTTGAATTTAATGCCTCCCCCTGTATTGTCCTTACCGTTTCCATAAAAAAAAGGTTCTTTTCAGAACCACAAAAGCTTATGAAATGAATTCGTGTGTATTTTTTATATTTTTGAAGTAAGTCTCAGGTCAAGAAAGTAATACAAATCATGAAATTATGAAACAACAAAATTTAATTGACGCTCCGGAGGGGCGACTTCATTGATGATTCCAGTGGCGCATTTGCTTTTTCAGCTGCAGGAAAACCCGGAAAAACCTGCAGCAGCAGCAAGCACCACATCATGTGAACATCTTGATCTACTAATGTCTTCTCTTTTATAAAACAAAATGTAGGGTATCTCCAGAGACTACAGTAAATTTAGAACATCGCCAGAACACTTAGTGACACGACTATCGTCAAACTTAATCGACCTCTGCCCTCCGGTAGCAAGCAGAATATCGGAAGCGTGAAATAAAAATTTGAATTGGAAATTTTGGCGAAATAACCCGAACGGAAAGTGTAGTGAAAATATAAAGATAACGGAAAGTGTAGTGAAAATATAAAAGATAACGGAAAGTGTAGTGAACGTTTACCTCTGCCTTCCGCGAACAAGCAGAATATCGGAAGCGTGAAATAAAAATTTGAAATGGAAATTTTGGCGAAATAACCCGAACGGAAAGTGTAGTGAAAATATAAAAGAAAACGGAAAGTGTAGTGAAAATTTAAAAGTAGCGGAAAGTGTAGTGAAAACATAAATATAACGGAAAGTGTAATGAACGTTTACTTCTGCCTTCCGCGAGCAAGCAGAATTTCGGAAGCGTGAAGAAAATATTGCAGATGAAACTTTGGCGAAAATATAAGTGAACGGAAAGTGTAGTGAAAATATAAAAGATAACGGAAAGTGTAGTGATATTATAAAAAAGATAACGGAAAGTGTAGTGAAAACATAAATATAACGGAAAGTGTAATGAAAGTTTACCTCTGCCTTCTGGGAGCGAGCAGAATTTCGGAAGCGTGAAGAAAATATTTCAGATGGAAACTTTGGCGAAAATAATCGTGAACGGAAAGTGTGGTGAAAATATAAAAGTATCGGAAAGTGTAGTGAAACATAAATATAACGGAAAGTGTAATGAAAGTTTACCTCTGCCTTCTGGGAGCAGCAGAATTTCGGAAGCGTGAAGAAAACATTTCAGATGGAAGTTTTGGCGAAAATAATCATGAACGGAAAGTGTGGTGAAAATATAAAAGATAACGGAAAGTGTAGTGAAAACATAAATATAACGGAAAGTGTAATGAAAGTTTACCTCTGCCTTCTGGGTGCAGCAGAATTTCGGAAGCGTGAAGAAAAAATTTCAGATGGAAATTTTGGCGAAAATAATCATGAACGGAAAGTGTGGTGAAAATATAAAAGTATCGGAAAGTGTAGTGAAAACATAAATATAACGGAAAGTGTAATGAAAGTTTACCTCTGCCTTCCGGAACGAGCAGAATATCGGAAGCGTGAAGAAAATATTGCAGATGGAAATTTTGGCGAAAATAATCGTGAACGGAAAGTGTGGTGAAAATATAAAAGTAACGGAAAGTGTAGTGAAAACATAAATATAACGGAAAGTGTAATGAAAGTTTACCTCTGCCTTCTGGGAGCGAGCAGAATTTCGGAAGCGTGAAGAAAAAATTTCAGACGGAAATTTTGGCGAAAATAATCATGAACGGAAAGTGTGGTGAAAATAACGGAAGTGTGGTGAAAATATCGGAAAGTATAGTGAAATTTTCGCCAAAATTTCTCTTTGAAAATTTTTTATCACGCTTCCGAAATTCTGTTTGCTCCCATTAATTCAAGTATCGTCTCACCGTCTCAACTCATATGTTGTAATGGCGAGAAAGCGGTATGGGCCTTACACAAATTTTCACTACACTTTCCGATAAACATTGTAATCGAGACGTCCTGTTGTCAGAACGTTATCCTATAATATTTTAATATATCGATCGATATGCGTATTCATGTCTGATACAATATCATATCGACGGATATAAATTATATTGACTAGGACTATACGAAAAGTGGAAAAAACCGAAAGTCGCGTAGGGTCCCGTCAGCGTTAACGGAAAACGGGCGATGTGCTCGAAACGCCGCTATAGGGGGATAGGTACGTTTCGAAACGGATCGAAAACGCTTCCTCTATAGTATCGGCAGACGCTTGCTCGAGCGCTGTCGGTACCGTGGTCACCGATAACCAAATCACACGATATTCGTTTTTCTGCTGAATAATAACATTAATTCGATATCGTGTCGAGTGCGGGCTTCGCCCACGGTGGTGTGGATAGTTCGTAGTAGTATATCTTCTGCTTCTACCCAACCGAAACCGTCAGACACTGCGAGATCGCGGATTTAGCGAGCGTTTCTACGTAAGCGGTC
>NW_027412745.1:37500-40803 GCF_025532065.1 Leptinotarsa decemlineata
AGCGAGAAAAGAGTTAAATCTCTCCTTTTTCCTTCTACGATATTCGAACTAATTTGTCGCTTTATGTTTTCGTTTCGATAGAAAAGAAAATGAGCGACGGTGGACTACGTTTTCGAATGACGGTGTGAAATTGACGACGACGACGACGTTGTTGTCTGTCGTCATCATCCTTTCGATTAGTAGTAGTCCTCTTCTCGAACTATACAAATTCGTCTTAGAGGTTTTTCAATTAGGCGTGTAATTTTCTTTACCGAAAATTATAATATATGACGTTGTGCGTATTGTTGTGTTGCCGCGTCGTTGTCGTCGATTATGGCGCTAATGTTGTTCGTCGATCGTGTTGTGAAGCGTACGCTCTTTTGTCGAACGCGAACGCGATATACGACGATACATTTCGCCGTCGATGACGATGATGCCGACGACGCCGCCTTCGCCGGGTACCTAGGAGTGTGTGACTGTTAAAAAACCGCTCCGTAGGAAATTATGTTTAATCGCGGTCGAAACGTGAAAGTTTGTTTCGTACGAATTTTTACGTTACCGGATTACACAACGAGATTTCCGATGGTTTGTGAAAGATATTCGCCCGGCCGTGTCAGTTAGAACGCATGGTAAATGAAATACTACGCGCGTCCTCTACACGACGAATATAAAAATTGAGTCGTGCGCGATTTCGGTACACGATGCCTCGTCTGAATATGTGGTGCCGTACGAATACGAAATCGTCGAGCGCTTCTCTTTTTTTATTTTTTTTAACAAGTATATATATATTATATAATATGTATGTACGTTGTTGCATTGGTATAATCTCAACGCTTGCCGAATCGAGACGTCGAACTCTTGAAATTATTTTTTTTGAGTACGTCTAAATAAAAGATTACCCTGAACGGTGAATCACTTGGCTCGTGGGTCGATGAAGAACGCAGCTAATTGCGCGTCAACTTGTGAACTGCAGGACACATGAACATCGACATTTCGAACGCACATTGCGGTCCTCGGATACTGTTCCTGGACCACTCCTGGCTGAGGGTCGTATCAATTTCAAAGACTGCTCGGTTTTTCAAAATTGATATTTTGTAAAAACGTCGGAGCGTGTTGGATGATTGACGTGTTGTTGTTGTTGTTGTTTGTCGTCTATCGAGTCGTCTCGTTATTATAATCGTTATCTAAGTATTTTATCGCCTTCGCGGCGATGACACTTGGTAACAAAAATAAATACACGTTGACGACGACGACGACGCCGACGACGACAAAGACGCGGCATCTTAAAGTGCGAAAGCGACGAATCGTTTTTTCTCATCGCAAGATGAGAGAAACGTTACGTAGTTTGTACACAACGAAATCGTATCGAGTCTCCGTTGTTGGGAAAGCGGCTGCCACGGCAATATACAGGTTCACGCTTGTAGTGTGTGTGTGTATGCTCTCGTTACGCACGATCGTCGTGTCCGAGAATCTTTGATGAATCGAAGACGACGTCTGATCGTGTCGAGCAGCGTACGTACACACGCACACACATTATTACAGGACGTCGAGAACTTTTTTGTCCGTTTCGGTAGTTCTCTCTCGAAATAACGACGGACGAGACTACGTACGTCGACTCGTTGCTGTTGAATAAACTGAAAAATTATTTTATCGACCTCAGAGCAGGTGAGACTACCCGCTGAATTTAAGCATATTACTAAGCGGAGGAAAAGAAACTAACTAGGATTCCCTCAGTAGCTGCGAGCGAACAGGGATAAGCCCAGCACCGAATCGCGGGTTAACCGCCGGGAAATGTGGTGTTAGGGAGGATCCGTTTATCCCGGAGTCGTACGGCGCGTCCAAGTCCTTCTTGAACGGGGCCACAGCCCATAGAGGGTGCCAGGCCCGTAGCGACCGCCGTCAATTTCGGGGGAGGATCTCTCCTCAGAGTCGGGTTGCTTGAGAGTGCAGCCCTAAGTGGGTGGTAAACTCCATCTAAGGCTAAATATGACCACGAGACCGATAGCGAACAAGTACCGTGAGGGAAAGTTGAAAAGCACTTTGAAGAGAGAGTTCAAGAGTACGTGAAACCGTTCAGGGGTAAACCTGAGAAACCCGAAAGGTCGAAGGAGGAAATTCATCGCGTTTCGATCGTCGGCGTTTGACGGGTTTCGTGACGGACGGCGTTCGCGTCGTTCGCTCAGCTCGTTTTTCGAACCGATATCGAACGCGTGCACTTTTCCTCTTGTAGGACGTTGCGATCCGTTGGGTGTCGGTCTAAGGTCCGGGGTGGAGCCCACGTGAATTTTTCGCGTGGACCCTCGGTATCCCGGCCGACTCGCTCGACGGTATAACGATGGCGCGGGGCCGCTACTTTATAATTAGCGTTCGGCTCGTGGCAAGCGCGTCCGGTGTTTGACGGCGATCGGACCTAGCGCCGATCTGTCCGGGCGACTGTTGGCTACGATGTTCTCGAACAGACCTCGTTGAAACGCCGATCTGCAACGCTATAGCTTTGGTACTTTCAGGACCGTCTTGAAACACGGACCAAGGAGTCTAGCATGTGCGCGAGTCATTGGGACATAACTAAACCTAAAGGCGCAATGAAAGTAAAGGTCTACCTTGCGTAGACCGAGGGAAGATGAGCGGTTCGCCCTCAAAGTGGCCGCTCCGCATTCCCGGGGCGTCTCGTTCTCATTGCGAGAAGAGGCGCACCAAGAGCGTACACGCTTGGACCCGAAAGATGGTGAACTATGCCTGGTCAGGACGAAGTCAGGGGAAACCCTGATGGAGGTCCGTAGCGATTCTGACGTGCAAATCGATCGTCGGAACTGGGTATAGGGGCGAAAACTAATCGAACCATCTAGTAGCTGGTTCCCTCCGAAGTTTCCCTCAGGATAGCGGCGCTCGTCGCGTACGAGTTTCATCGGGTTAAAGCGAAATGATTAGAGGTATTGGGATCCGAAACGATCTCAACCTATTCTCAAACTTTAAATGGGTGAGATCTCCGGCTTGCTCGAACTCTTATGAAGCCGCGAGACTCGAATCAGAGTGCCAAGTGGGCCATTTTTGGTAAGCAGAAACTGGCGCTGTGGGATGAACCAAACGTCGAGTTAAAGCGCCTAAATCGACGCTTTATGGGATAACCATGAAAGGCGTTGGTAACTTAAGACAGCAGGGGACGGTGGCCATGGAAGTCGGAATCCGCCAAGGAGTGTGTAACAACTCACCTGCCGAAGTTACTAGCCCTGAAAATGGATGGCGCTGAAGCGTCGTGCTTATACTCGACCGTCAGAGGCATGTGCGGTACTCTGCCCGATATCTTCCCGATTGAGGCGACCATGA